>NC_142437.1:61962500-62230000 GCF_059453495.1 Arachis ipaensis | reverse complement strand
AGAGATTGGGAATTAAAAAAACCAAGGATTGGGTTGCGCCATACATATGAAAGAGTATACAATAATGATGTATTTGGCAAATCAAATACTATCGTTTAATAACAAACTATTCGGATTGATTGATAATATTAGTTGATCATTTTTTGAAAGATTCTTGTGAAGTGAAAGGTTTCGTTAACTACTAAGTATAGTAGTGTCGAGTAGATCTGGTTGTTGTGATAATTCTTAATTCATGAGTTGTAGGGAGGGATTTATGTCACCACAAACAGAGACTAAAGCAAGTGTTGGGTTCAAAGCTGGTGTTAAAGATTATAAATTGACTTATTATACTCCTGAGTATGAAACGAAAGATACTGATATCTTGGCAGCATTCCGAGTAACTCCTCAACCTGGAGTTCCTCCGGAAGAAGCGGGTGCCGCGGTAGCTGCCGAATCTTCTACTGGTACATGGACAACTGTTTGGACCGATGGGCTTACCAGTCTTGATCGTTACAAAGGACGATGCTACAACATCGAGCCGGTTGCTGGCGAAGAAAATCAATATATTGCCTATGTAGCTTATCCTTTAGACCTTTTTGAGGAAGGTTCTGTTACTAACATGTTTACTTCCATTGTAGGTAATGTATTTGGGTTCAAGGCCCTTCGCGCCCTACGTCTGGAAGATTTGCGAATCCCTATCTCTTATATTAAAACTTTCCAAGGTCCGCCTCATGGCATCCAAGTTGAAAGAGATAAATTAAACAAGTATGGTCGCCCCCTATTGGGATGTACTATTAAACCAAAATTGGGGTTATCCGCGAAGAATTACGGTAGAGCAGTTTATGAATGTCTTCGCGGTGGACTTGATTTTACCAAAGATGATGAAAATGTGAATTCTCAACCATTTATGCGTTGGAGAGACCGTTTCTTATTTTGTGCCGAAGCAATTTTTAAATCCCAGGCCGAAACTGGTGAAATCAAAGGGCATTACTTGAACGCTACTGCAGGTACATGCGAAGAAATGATAAAAAGAGCTGTATTTGCAAGAGAATTGGGCGCTCCTATCGTAATGCACAATTACTTAACAGGGGGATTCACTGCAAATACTAGTTTGGCTCATTATTGCCGGGATAATGGACTACTTCTTCATATCCATCGTGCAATGCACGCAGTTATCGATAGACAGAAGAATCATGGTATGCACTTTCGTGTACTAGCTAAAGCGTTACGTTTGTCTGGTGGAGATCATATTCACGCCGGTACCGTAGTAGGTAAACTTGAAGGGGAAAGAGATATTACTTTAGGTTTTGTTGATTTATTACGTGATGATTTTATTGAAAAAGATCGAAGCCGTGGGATTTATTTCACTCAGGATTGGGTTTCTCTACCAGGTGTTCTTCCCGTTGCTTTGGGGGGTATTCACGTTTGGCATATGCCTGCTCTGACCGAGATCTTTGGAGATGATTCCGTACTCCAATTCGGTGGTGGAACCTTAGGGCATCCTTGGGGAAATGTACCAGGTGCCGTAGCTAATCGAGTAGCTCTCGAAGCATGTGTACAGGCTCGGAATGAGGGTCGTGATCTTGCTCGTGAGGGTAATGAAATCATCCGTGAGGCGAGCAAATGGAGTCCTGAATTAGCTGCTGCTTGTGAAGTATGGAAGGCGATCAAATTTGAATTCCCAGCAATGGATACTTTGTAATCCGGTGGTTACTGTTCGTTCTAGATAATTGCAATTAAACTCGGCTCAATCTTCAAAAAAGGATTGAGCCGAAGACAAAGATACTTAATTTATTGCATAAACATAATATATCTTTTTTTTCTTTTTTATTATATCCATAAAGTTCTATATTCTAATCGATTAGATAGATCTTATCTATTAGATATATATTAGAGTCTAGAAATGTAGAGTATATAAATAAATGGATATGGAATAGTTAAATTGGAGTATTTCAATAAAGAGAAATAGAAAAAATTCAATTAATAATTTAATAATTTTTCTAAAAAATTAGAAAGAATATTGACAAATATCAACTAGAATATATTTATTTATATAATAAAAACAAATTACTAAAAATATAATCAAATTTGATTTATATTAATATTTCATTTTTTTTCGAATTTGAATTCATTTGTTTTTCGCGATTCTATGTTTTCAACACTAAACTAATATTGACAACAGTATTGAAAACAAATATAATCCGATCGTGAAGAAATCGATCGATTTCTTCACGTTACAGAGGCAATTTTTAGCAAATAGTGAGTTCGTTAAACTTTCTGTGATACAAACATGAAGTTCCTTTTTTATTTTTATTCAAGGGTAAATAAATAAAAAAAGAATTAATTTAATTTGAATAAAGGATACCACTCTTGACAAAGAAAAGGTTGGTCCATCTTTTTTTTTATTTACGCATCCTATTTTTCCTATTTTTTTTTTTGAAGGGGGGAGGGGGTTGCTAACTCAATGGTAGAGTACTCGGCTTTTAAGTGCGACTCCATTTTTTACACATTTTTATGAAGCAATTGTTTCGTCCATAACCTCGGTAGGGTTTGTAAGACCACGACTGATCCAGAAAGGAATGAATGGAAAAAGCCGCATGTCGTATCAATAGCGAATTCTAAAAGGATCTCATTCTTATTGGATCGGACCATTTTTTTGTTTGAATTCGTGAACAAAATCAGTTGGGTTTAAGTAATAAAGGGATAGAACTTGGCAACTCCAATTATAGAGAAACAAAAAGCAACGAGCTTTCATTCTTTTTAATCGAATGATTACCCCATCTAATTGGACGTTAAAAATATATTAGTGCTTGATGCGGGAAAAGCTTTTCCCTTGAATGGATTATTTATTTTTGTTATGAGTCCTAATTATTAGCTATTCTCCATTACGGGGTGGCGATCAATGTGTAGAAGAAAGAGTATATTGATAAAGATATTCTTTTTTCCAAAATCAAAAGAGCGATTAGGCTGATAAAATAAAGGATTTCTAACTAGCTTGTTATCCTAGAACAATTAGGTGGAAAAAGCAAGTGGAGAGAATCCGTTGATCATTTTTTGGTATCTATTCATAATTCGTTTTAATTCGAATATCTAGAAATACCCCGTTTTGACTGTATCGCACTATGTATTGGATTTCCAATCCAATAAATCTTTGATCCCTTTGACAAAATTAAATTTGAAAAATGAAAGAATATCAAAGATATTTAGAACTAGATAGATCTCGTCAACAGAACTTCCTATACCCACTTATTTTTCGGGAGTATATTTATGGACTCGCCTCTGGTCATGATTTTAATAGAAATCGATATATTTTGTCGGAAAATGTGGATTATGATAAGAAATCTAGCTTACTAATTGTAAAACGGTTAATTACTCGAATATATCAACAGAATCATTTGATTCTTTTTGATAACGATTCAAGTCAAAATCAATTTTGGGGGTCTAACAAGAATTTGTATTCTCAAATAATATCAGAGGGTTTTATTGAAATAATATCAACGAATAACAGAAACTCTGTTAGAGCCATTTCTGTACATTCGATGTACTCTACGGATAGAGGAATACATAGAGTTGAACATAGTAAAATAAGAAATTGAAAGATTTCGTTGAAATTGTTCGTTTGGAAATTTCCGGAAAAGCTAATCATAGGTTCTTCTCCCTATCGGAACAATAGGGCTGTTATGCTCATTACTAAACTTGTTGAAGAGATCAAATAGAACCAAGATAGATCTTTTTGATCAGAGGTTGAATCGATCATCAGAAGAAGAATTAGGCCAAAAATTAGGATACATTCTGGGAAAATAAGACTTCCATCGAAGAGAAGCAAATGAAAGGCTTTCATAAAAATTCTCGTAGAATCGAGAATGAAGTTTTCATTCTGTACATGTCAGATCATGAATTAGTAACTGCATCCAATCTCCAAAAAATCCCAATTGTTTCGAATTTTCTCTTTTTTTTGGAATGGATATTTACAGAATCCCCATGAATAGGACCAAACCTTATTCCATGGTATTTACATAAGATTCCTCTTTCTTATTCTTCTTATTCTTAAGCAAGTCCCCGAGAGGGCTTAGTTGATCCATGATTTATGTTTCGTCTTTCGTTTCCTTTTCGTTTGTTTCGAGAGATATATTGATCACTTCCGATTCTTTTTCCATTGATTCTTTTCCGATCGAGATGTATGGATCCATGGGTCTATGTGTCTATATAGATCCTATTCATGGATTAACGTCATGGATTAACGAAAATGTGCAAAAGCTCTATTTGCCTCTGCCATTCTATGAGTCTCTTCCTTTTTGCGTATGGCATCGCCACTCCCTTTTGCAGCATCCACTAATTCGGAACTTAATTTGAAAGCCATATTTCGACCCGGACGTTTTCGGGATGCCCCTAATAACCAACGAATGGCAAGTGCTTTTCCTTGTGTGGATCCTATTTCAATGGGAACTTGATGAGTAGATCCGCCTACACGTCTTGCTTTTACTGCTATATCGGGAGTTACTCCACGTATTGCTTGACGTAAAACAGATAGTGGATTTGTTTCAGTCTTTTGTTGAATCTTTTTCATAGCTCGATAAATAATTTGATAAGCCAATGATTTTTTCCGTATTTCAGAATACGGTTAACCAACATGTTAACTAATCGATTACGATAAATTGGATCGGATTTTGCGGTTTTTTCTTCTACAGTACCTCGCCGTGACATGAGCGTGAAAGGGATAATCTGTTTTTTTATAACTTCTAAGGGCTAAAATGATTTATTTTGGCTTTTTGGCCCCATATTGTAGGGTGGATCTCGAAAGATATGAAAGATCTCCCCCCAAGCCGTACATACGACTTTCATCAAATATGGCTTTCCACAGAATTCTATATGTATCCATATGTATCTATGAGATCGAGTATGGAATTCTGTTTACTCACTTTGAAATTGAGTATCCGTTTCCCCCCTTTTCTTGCTAGGATTGGAAATCCTATATTTTACATATCCATACGATTGAGTCCTTGGATTTCCGAAATAGTGTAAAGTGCTTCGAATCATTGCTATTTGACTCGGACCTATTCTAAAAAAGTCGAGGCATTTCGAATTTTTTGTTGACACGGACAAAGTCAAGGAAAACCTCTGAAATTATTTCAATATTGGACCTTGGACATATCATAGTTCCGAATAGAATCTCTTTAGAAAGAAGATCTTTTGTCTCATGGTAGCCTGCTCCAGTTCCCTTACGAAACTTTCGTTATTGGGTTATCCATACACTTCACATGTTTCTAGCGATTCACATGGCATTATCAAATGATACAAGTCTTGGATAAGAATCTACAACGCACTAGAACGACCTTGTTGACGATCCTTTACTCTGACAGCATCTAGGGTTCCTCGAACAATGTGATTTCTCACACCGGGTAAATCCTAAACCCTAAACCCTAAATAAGTACTCAGAAAATAACAATAAAAGAAAAAAAGAAAAATACAGAAAAATATCCAAAATAAAAGAAAAAGTATGTAGTGGTTCACCAAAATAAACGCCAGAGATGACGACCTCCCCACACTTAAAATGAAGCATCGTCCTCGATGCTCAATCAAGCCTGGTGTGAAGGAGTGTCATCAATGGTAGGGATGGTAGCTGGGGTGTTCGTGGTGATGGTGGGCTGATGGTCTGGTTGCTGTGGAGGTGGGACGGACTGAAGCGGGATCTCCGGATCTGCAGTCTCTATCTGGGGCATAACCCCCTGATGCGGGGCAGCCTGCTCTGTGGCTGCCTTCTGATGAGTCTTCGCTTGGGAATGAGGCTCCTCCTCGTGCTCATCCTCTGATGGCTTTGAAGGGGTGTCGGGCTCGGAGGGGATGTCGGCGCCCTGTCTGATCATCAGCTTCAGATGGGAATAGCATCGCCTGCTGCGGCGCTCTAATCTCTCATACCGGCGCCTGTTACAGCGCTCCATCTGATCAAGCTGGCGGAATAGACGGTGCACAAGGCGATAGACTGGCTCAGAGGCGGGTTGAGGTGCAGTGGAGGCAGCAGGGGCAGCTGGGGCAGCTGTGGATGAAGAGGGTCCAGCAGACGGAGGGGCTGTCTCATCAGTAGCAGTGACAGGTGGTGGTTTGTAGCCCAAGGCAAGGAAGTTCCTGCTGTGCGGGATGATCTTCTTGCAGTCTGCTGCTGGTGGTCTCTCATCGGCATCCTCCCAAGGCACATCAGCCTGACGGCCTAGCCGTGTAACAAGGTAAGGAAAGGGGAGGGTGCCACGTACGTGGGCTCTGGCCATATAATGCCGGATAAAATGAGGTAAGTATATGTCCTTACCCTCCAGCACACACCAAAGGAGGGTGATCATGGTAGCCGGGATCTCCGTCTCGTGAGTACTCGGCATCACAAAATTACTCAAGATCTGATGCCATAGCCGAGCCTCATCATTTAAGTACACTCTCTTGATCCCTCTAGGCATAGTGGTGTTCTGACCCATCTCCCAAGGAACAGCAGGGTCGAGAGCTATCCGTGCCTTCACAGCATCCCAGTCAAACTGCATCTGGCCCATGTCCTCCTCAGCCTGTGCAAAACCATCTGGCTGATCGGACTTGGCTGGGAGCTGGAGAATGGTCTCTATGGCTTCCTCTGTGACCAGAATTTGCTTTCCCCTCAGGTTCACTGCATCAAGGGTAGTAAGGTAGTAGTTGCAATAGAATTCCCGGACCCAAGATGCATTGACCTCTGTTAGTGATCTCTCCAGAAAGAACCAGCCCCTTTGCTTGATTTGCTCAGTAGTGTATTGCTGGAGGGCTTCTGGAATCTTCAAGGTACGTTCCAGGTATAGATTTCTGTAGTTTGCAAAAGCTGGGTACTTCAGTTCACAGTACCGGTTTGCAAATTTTATAGGATCATTTGCAGGAAGCAGCTGGTTAGCTTTCTCCTGCGGTGTGAAGTTCTTCTCCCGCCATGAGGTATCGTGCATTAGAGAAATGATGGACTGGGAGGAATCTCCTCTCTTGCGCTTGCCAGTGGCCTTGCCTTTACCTTTCCTGTGTGAGGCAGACATCCTGAAAAATAGAAAATCAGGAATGGATAAAAAAAATAGGAAAGCAAATAGGCAATTTAAACAAAGGAAACTCAAAGCGGTAAGGGAGGAATAGAATAAGGAAAATGAGTATATGAAATGAGATTGAATTTATGTTAAATGAAAAAAATAAGCAATATGCCATGGTTAGAAAGTTAGAGGAAAGTGAAAATAATCAGAAAAGAGATCAAAAGGGTTAGTATGGTTAGGATTTGAAAAAGAAATTAGGAAATTAAAATCAGTGAGTTAGTAAAGTGCGGGTTAAAGTAAGTGGCATAGAGAAAAAACCATATAACAAGGATTCACAGGTAAGAATAGAAGTACTCATAATTGAACAAGCAGTTTATGAACCAGGAAATCATAAAGGATGAGAAGGTCTGCCATAGCATTCATGTAGTGGTTTGGGTAAAGCAGAGTAAAACAGATTTCAGAAATGCCAAACCAAAATATGAATGAAAATAATTTAAAAAAAAATTTGGGCAGCATTCTGGCTAAAATTGGATTGTCCCGGAAAATGAATAGCAATTTAATCAGTTCATATGAATTAAAAAAAATCAAGCTGCATGTACATAGATATAAAATAAACATAAAAACTCAATGTAAACAGCAGCAACATACAAGAAAGCAGCATATGAATCATGATTATAGCAGCAACAGATTTGCACATAGGGTAAAACAGAAGTAAGAACAGTGCAAGTAAATAGACCTAGATCCACTAACCACAGCCTAAGCTACCTAACAACCTAAAAATCCACTACAACATGCAAGTCTAACTATCCTAATTATGAACATAAACGGAATAAAAAATACAGAAAAGTGACGAACAGATAAAAAAATTGGTTGCGTGTTGCGGAACCTGGTAAGCGGAAGGGGTGGAACAGGGAAGAAAGTGGCTGCGGCAGCGTCCGGCGCGGTGGTGGCGGCGGAGGGGGTTGGTGGCGGAGAAAGGGTTTAGGTTAAGTGTTGGAGGAAGAGGATAGGGGTGGGAGGTTGTGGTTGGGGTTGCTGGCTGAAGGGGTGGGGCGCGGTGGATGGCTGGCGGTGGTGGCGGCGAGCAGCGGTGGAAAGGGAAGGAGAGAGGAAGAAGGAAGGAGAGAGGAGGAGAGGGGGTGGTACGGCGGCGGTGGCGGGTCGGCGGCGGCGTCTAGGTGATGGTGCGGTGGCGGCTGGAAGGTGGTGGGTGGTGATTGGAGGGAGAGGAGGCAGAGAAGGGGAAGAGGGTTGGGGGTGAGGATTGCGCGACTGATAGGGTTCGCGGGCTGGGGGGTTATATTTTCGAATCCACGCGGCCGCGTGGGGCACGCGGTCGCGTGGTTGGGACGAGAATGGGAGTGACGCGATCGCGTGGGGTGCGCGATCGCATGAGAGGGGGGAAAGAAGGGTGACGTGATCGCATGGGTCGCGCGATCGCGTCGCTGGAAGTCATGCAAAACGCACGACTCCAGCGCCGTTTTAGCGCAACTCTCTGTCTCCTTTTGGGGCGATGTGCAATCCATGCGACGCGATCGTGTGGGATTGGTATTGAGTAAGTGACGCGATCGCATGGGGTATGCGATCGCGTCGGCCAATTTGTGTGAAACGCACAAGGGCCGCACGATTCCAGCCCAACTTTCTGTTCGTTGGATCCTTACGCCGATATATATATCACGCGGCCGCGTGGGTCACGCGGTCGCATGGGTGGTGTTTTTCGCGATATGACGCGATCGCATGGGCCATGCGGTCGCGTCGTGCAACCACTTTTTTTTTTTATGCATGAAAAATGCAAAATACAATGACTATCATGAATGCTTATGCATGATTCCAGGTTTAATAAATTAAAATGAAAAAGGAAAAATGAAAGTAATTAACATGAAATAAATTGAAAAAAAAAAGAAGCGACCATACCATGGTGGGTTGTCTCCCACCTAGCACTTTTAGTTAAAGTCCTTAAGTTGGACATTGGAAGAGTATCCTGTTATGGTGGCTTATGTTTAAATTCGTCCAAAAATTTCCACCAGTGCTTGGAATGCCAGTAGCCTCTGGGGTCCCAAACTTGGCATGTAAAGCTTCTGCGCAGCTTTAAACAGATATCCAGCCTCCCGGGATGACGAATGTCAGAACATAATCCATGATCCCAAGCTGTGTTTTTAGATCCGCCTCCATTTTGATTTATAAGTTTCCATTCGGGCGGGTTAAAGAGTAGAATCTCACCGTGGCGACCAAACGTCCTCCGTGATCCATGCAATTGAGCACGATACTAATCCGTGTACTTCGAGGTGAAGCGTGGAACCTTATTGAACCTGGTGCACCAGCTCTGAATACGAGCCATTTCCTTCTTACTCTTAAAGCCGCAGAGAGCTCTAAGCTGGCCATCTGTTTCAAGCAAACCATATTCAAGTGAATAAGTAAAATTATAAGTTAAGGATTGTACCCACTTGAAGCTTGTATTGGGTGGCAATGGCCTTGGGATAGGTATTTTTGGTGGTTCTGCAAGTTCCGTTTCCTTGTGCTCTTCTGTGAATTCTTCCACTTCCTTGCAAAGAACTTCGATTGTATCTGTATTCTGGTCAAAGTCTTCTGCGTCTTCCTCATCACTTGAGTCATAGATTGGAGGTTGAGAGAAATCTACCTCCGCATCATCTTCATATTCACTTGGGGAAGATTCTTCGATCTCAGAGAATTCACTTGCGGACGCAAGTTCATCACTAGGAGCACTAGACTTGTGACTATCATCATCAAGGAAAATTGCTTCTTGGATTATTCCGTCTGATTCTTCGTAAACGACTTGCCTTGGAAATTGTACGGTATCCTCCTTATCATCAACTGTAGTGTCTTGGACGGAGTTTTCCTCAATTCTGTATTCCCAAGGAAGTTCAGCATCGCCTAGATCTTCAACCAACTCTTCTTTTTGAACAATGACAGCTTCTTCCACTTGTTCTAGTACGAATTCATTTTCTGTCTTGTCCACTGGAGTCTTTAGTATTTCTTTCATGCTACGCTCTTCATTGGGCTGTCCACATGGAGCTGTGGTTGATCCTTGTATATTTGAGCGCCTAGTAGCCCATTGAATTAGTGCTTGCTCCAGTTGTTGAATGGTTGTTTGAAATTTAATCATTGTTTCTTTCAGGCGATCTTTTGCTTCGCGGTTTGCCAGACTTGGACATGATACAAAGGAAAGTGGTGATGATTGGGAACGATTGGATTGGTATTGGGGTAAGGAAGGATCATATGATGGCGAATGGTGAAGAGAAGCTTGTGAGTGTGGTGGTTCGAGGTTATGTTGAAAGGATGGTTCATATGCACGGGGTGGGGCTTGTTGGTAGTTACAAGGTTGTCCACCATGTCTTACAGCTGGGTATGCATGGTAGAATGGTCTTTGTCCAGGATATCTCGGAGGGTGTTGCCGCCAAAAGAGTTGATTAGATCCTCTTGGTTCCATCCATCCTTGATTGGTCTGACCTTGATGCACATTCCTGCTATAACTTCTATTTCCTTTAACAATATTAGAACCAAAATCAAAGCGAGAGGGGTGAGAGTTCATAGTAGCAAATAAAGAGAAAAAGGAAAAACAAAAATAAATAAACAAGCAAAAGAAAAATATTTACAATAACCAATAATAAGGCACACGTTAGCAGTTCCCCGGCAACGGCGCCATTTTGAAAGAGCAGAAGATTGATGGTTTAGAGGTTATAAAAACTCTCGTTGTGAGTATAGTTACTAAACCAAGCAATCAACCTTTCTTACAAACGTGTTGGTTGTCACAAGTAACAAACCCCTTTAAAAATTGTTAACCGAGTATTCAAACCTCGGGTCGTCTTCTCAAGGAACTGCGAGGAAGTGTGTTCTTATTATTGGTTATAAGGGTCGTAATCGGGGTTTAGAAGGTGAGAAGCAAGTAATTTAAATGACGAGTGAATTAGATGGCAAGTAAAAATAAATAATAACTGTAAAACAACTTTTGGCAAGATAAGGGAAATTAGAAGTCCAACTTAGTTACCCTTCTCAACAATAATGAAAGTTGTATCTTAATTCCACTTGGTCAACCTTTACCGGAGCAAAGGAAAGTCAAGGAACTAATTAAATTGACCTTTGAATCCTAATTATTTCCTAAGAAAAGGTTGGGATTATTTAAGTTCAACTTAATTAGCAAGATAACGATTATCAATTATGTTGAGTTTAATAACTGTTGAGTTACTGAATTCTTAACCAAAACCAAAAGGGGAAAAAGTGAATTGCTGAAATAATAAAAATGTCCTTAGATGGGAAGCAATGGCAAATTAAATCAAAGAGAATAATCATAAACTGAAAATACCTCAAATTATTATTAATTCAATTAGAAATCTGTAACATGGAATAATTCTTAGATCAATTTATAATAATAATCAATTCAAATGTTGGAATAAATAAATAGAAGTAAAACTAAAAGAACATTAAACGTGGATCCAGAGTTACTCCCAAAACAGGAAGAAATCCTAAATCCTAAAAGAGAGAGAGAGAAGATCTCCCTCTCAACTAAATCTAAATCATTGAAAGGTAAAAATATGCGAGCTCTGCTTTGAATGGAAGCATTCCCACACTTTATAACCTCTGGTCTATGCTGTCTGTACTTGGATCTGGGCCAAAAAGGGCTTCAGAATTCGCTGGGGGCGTATTCTGTAATTTATGGTGCGTGGCCTTTGTCACGCATCTGCGTGGGTCACGCGGTCGCGTCATTCGGAGCTTTTTCTTGCCACGCGGTCGCGTCAGTCATGCGGCCGCGTCGCTGCTGATTCGTGCTTGGCACGCGATCGTGTCATCCATGCGATTGCGTAGATACCAGTTTCTTTAAAGCTCCGTTTTGCTTCCTCCTTCCATTCTAGTATGTTTCCTTTTTCCATCCTTTTAAGTCATTCTGCCTTAGAAAATCTGAAACTACTCAACACACTAATCACGGCATCGAATGGAAATAAAGGTAATTAAAATAATTAATTTTTAAAGCTTAGGAAACATGTTTTTCACAACATGACATAATAAGGAAGGGAAAGTAAAACCATGCAATTAATGTGAATAAGTAGGTGAAGAGTTGAATAAATCACTCTAATTAAGCACAAAAGAACTCATGAAATATGGGTTTATCAATTATCCATCCAATAACCAAGCCACCAATCAAAACACTTACCATCAGCCCTCAACATCTCACAACCAACCAATCTCACAAGACTCTCAGAGGATCACCAATTTGGAGCTCTTGATGGAGAAAATGATGAAGAACCAAGAACTTACAACTAAAAATCAAGAAGCTTCCATGAAAAATATGGAAAGACAGATTGGACAGCTTTCCAAGCAGATTGCTATTGAGAGACCATCAAGCTCATTGCCAAGCGACACCATCCCTAATCCAAAAGAAGAGTGCAAAGCTATACAGCTAAGGAGTGGAAAGGTCTTGATGAAAGATGTAGGAGCAACCAAGAAGCCAAAGAAAAATGACAAGAAGCAAGCTGAGAAAGAGGAAGCTAGCAACAAAGAAGTGACAGCAAGCAAGTAAACTTCAGGGGAGCTCAAAGATAAAGAAGACCGGCCACAAATTTCAAGGAAAGGGAGGGAAGCAATGGAAGAACCAACCAAGGAACAAAGGCAGGGAGTGAACTTCACACCTCCACTGCCATACCCCCAAAGGTTCAACAAGGAGACTAAGGACCAACACTTCCCTAAATTTCTTGAAGTCTTCAAGAAATTGGAGATAAACATTCCACTGGCTGAGGCATTAGAGAAAATGCCCCTATATGCCAAGTTCTTGAAAGAGCTCATTAACAAAAAGAGGAGTTGGCAAGAGAAGGAAACAGTGCTTCTCACTGAAGAATGTAGTGCCGTGATTCAAGGGGGTATCCCACCAAAGCTCAAAGATCCAGGGAGTTTTGTAGTTTCATGTACCATAGGCAAGATGACCTTAAACAAAGCTCTCTGTGACCTTAGTGCTAGTATTAATCTGATGGCGTTATCAATGATGAGAAAGCTTGCCATAGAAGAACTCAAACCTACCAGGATGTCTTTGGTGATGGCTGACAGATCAATCAAGACACCCAATGGCATTGTGGAAAAAATATTAGTGAAGGTTGGGGAGTTTATCTTCCCTGCAGACTTTGTAATTTTGGATACAGAAGAAGAAGGAAACAATTCAATCATCTTGAGAAGGCCATTTCTAGCTACAGCCAGAGCTATTATTGATGTAGAGAAGGGAGAGATGATCTTCAGGGTGCACAATAAGCAAATGGTCATCAATGTCTTCAAATTAATGTAATATCCCCCTGAACAAGAGAAGTACATGAAGGTGGATATGATAGAAAGTCTGGTAGAGGAAATGTTAGAAGCCACTTGTCATGAACTACAGGACGAAGAAGTGGAGGAGGAACAAGAAGAGGAAGTGGTAGAAATCTCTAGTAAAGATAAGGAGAAGGAGAAGCCAAAGCAGGAGTTGAAGCCTTTTCCCCCTCACCTCAAATACGTGTTCCTGGGAGAAGAAGAGGCCCTACCAGTGATCATTAACTCCTCCTTGAATATGGAAGAAGAAACAAGGTTGATTGAAGTGTTGAAAGCTCACAAAATAGCCTTGG
Organism: Arachis ipaensis; assembly: GCF_059453495.1. Taxonomy (NCBI): domain Eukaryota; kingdom Viridiplantae; phylum Streptophyta; class Magnoliopsida; order Fabales; family Fabaceae; genus Arachis; species Arachis ipaensis. The sequence goes on along the minus strand of NC_142437.1, from coordinate 62,216,403 downwards.
GTTGGACAATTGAGGATATCAAAGGCATTAGCCCAGCCATCTGTATGTATAAAATTCTGTTGGAAGAAGAATCAAAGCTTGTGGTTCAATCCCAAAGAAGGCTCAACCCAGCCATAAAGGAGGTAGTTCAAAAAGAATTCATGAAGCTATGGAATGCTGGGATAATTTTTCCAATCTCTGATAGCTCATGGGTGAGCCCGGTTTAAGTTGTACCAAAAAAGGGAGGAATGACAGTCATCACCAATGAGAAGAATGAGTTAATCCCCACCAAGACAGTGACTGGGTGGAGGATGTGCATAGACTATAGGAGATTGAATGATGCTACAAGGAAAGATTACTTCCCTCTATCCTTCATTGATCAAATGTTGGAGAGATTGGCAGGCCATGCTTACTACTGCTTCCTAGATGGATACTTGATGAGCGGATAATTTATACGCTTTTTAGCATTGTTTTTACATAGTTTTCAATATGATTTAGTTAGTTTTTAGTATATTTTTATTAGTTTTTAAATAAAAATCACATTTCTGGACTTTACTATGAGTTTGTGTGTTTTTCTGTGATTTCAGGTAATTTCTGGCTGAAATTTAGGGACTTGAGCAAAAATTAGATTCAGAGGTTGAAGAAGGACTGCAAATGCTGTTGGATTCTGACCTTCCTGCACTCAAAGTGGATTTTCTGGAGCAACAAAAATCCAAATGGCGCACTCTTAATTGCGTTGGAAAGTAGACATCCAGGGATTTCCAGCAATATATAATAGTCCATACTTTGCTCGAGTTTAGATGACGCAAACTGGCGTTCAACGCCAGTTCCATGTTGCATTCTGGAGTTAAACGCCAGAAACAGGTTGCAAAGTGGAGTTAAACGCCAGCAACAGGTGACAAACTGGCGTTCAACTCCAAGAGAAACCTCTACACGTGTAAAGCTCAATGCTCAGCCCAAGCACACACCAAGTGGGCCCCAGAAGTGGATTTCTGCATCATTTACTCATTTCTGTAAACCCTAGTAACTAGTCTGATATAAATAGGACCTTTTGCTATTATATTAGATTTCTTTGATCAGTTTTATGCTATCTTAGACCTTTATGGGAGCTGGCCATTCGGCAATGCCTGGTCCTTGTTCTTATGTATTTTCAACGGTAGAGTTTTTACACACCATAGATTAAGGTGTGGAGCTCTGCTGTTCTTCATGAATTAATACAAAGTACTATTGTTTTTCTATTCAATTCAAGCTTATTCCGATTCTAAGATATTCATTCGCACCTCAATATGAATGTGATGATCGTGACAATTATCATCATTCCCAACCTATGAACGTGTGCCTGACGACCACTTCCGTTCAACCTTAGATTGAATGAGTATCTCTGGGAATCCTTAATCAGAGTCTTCGTGGTATAAGTTAGAATCCATGGACGGCCATTCTTGAGATCTGGAAAGTCTAAACCTTGTCTGTGGTATTCCGAGTAGGATCTGGGAAGGGATGGCTGTGACGAGCTTCAAACTCGCGAGTGCTGGGCGTAGTGACAGACGCAAAAGGATCAATGGATCCTATTCCAGTATGATCGAGAACCGACAGATGATTAGCCATGCAGTGACAGCGCATTGGACCATTTTCACTGAGAGGACAGGATGTAGCCATTGACAACGGTGATGCCTAACATACAGCTTTCCATAGAAAGGAGTATGAATGATTGGATGAAGACAACAGGAAAGCAGGGGTTCAGGAGGAACGAACGCATCTCTATACGCTTATCTGAAACTCTCACCAATGAATTACATAAGTATCTCTATCTTTAATTTACGTTTTATTTATATTTTAATTATATTTTAATTACCAAATATCCATAACCATATGAATCTGCCTGACTGAGATTTGCCATCTCTATACTCACGTAAGGTTTATTACTTGGACGACCCAGTGCACTTGCTGGTTAGTTGTGCGAAGTTGTGACAAAGAACTAAGATTATGAACGTGTGTATTAAGTTTTTGGCGCGGTTACCAAGGAATGAACCGTCACGATTTCTGCGCACCAAGTTTTTGGCGCCGTTGCCGGGGATTGTTCGAGTTTGGACAACTGACGGTTCATCTTGTTGCTCAGATTAGGTAATTGTATTTTATTTTTAAGCTTTTTATTTCTTATTTTCGAAAAAAATACAAAAAAAATTCTTCTTTTTCGTTTTTTCCAAAATAATTTTCAAAAAAAAAACCAAAAAAATTAACAAAATCATAAAAACCAAAAATTTTTATGTTTCTTGTTTAAGTTTGGTGTCAATTGCATTCTTTTATTTTTCTTAAAAATTTTCGAAAAATTCATGCATGGTGTTCTTCATGATCTTCAAGTTGTTCTTGATGATTTTCCTTATTTGATTTTTGCATTTCTATGTTTTGTGTCTTTTCTTCTTTTTCATATGCATTTTAGAATCATTAGTATCTAAATATTGAAAGCTTCTAAGTTTGGTTTCTTGCATGTTTTTCTTTTCTTAAAAATTTACAAAAATAAGTTCTTGATGTTCATCTTGATCTTCAAAGTGTTCTTGGTGTTCATCTTAACATTCAAAGTGTTCTTGCATGCATTGTGTGTTTTGATTCATAATTTTTATGTCTTGTGTCTTTTTCATGTTTTTCTCTTCCATCATTAAAAAATTCAAAAATAAAAAAAAATACTTTTCCCTTTTCTTCTCATAAATTCGAATATTTGACTTGACTTTTTCAAAAAATTTTAAAATCTAGTTGTTTCTTATGAGTCAAATCAAATTTTCAATTTGAAAATTCTATCTTTTTCAAATTTTTTTCAAAAATCAAATCTTTTTCACTTTTTCTTTTATATTTTCGAAAATTTCAATTTGATTCTCAAAAATCTTTTTCTTATTTTGTTTCATAATTTCAAAATCTTTACTAACAATTAATGTGATTGATTAAAAAAAAAATTTAAGTTTGTTACTTGCCTAGTAAGAAAGGTTCAATCTTTAAATTTTTAAATCATATCTTTTTGTTTCTTGTTAGTCAAGTAATCAACTTTAATTTTCAAAATCAAATCTTTTTAAATCTCTTTTTCAAAATAAATTTCAATCACATCTTTTTCAAAATTAATTTCAAAATCTTTTCTAACTTCTTATCTTTTCAAAATTTGATTTTTAAATCTTTTTCAATTAACCACTTAACTTTTTGTTTGATTCTTATCTTTTTCAAAACTACCTAACTAAATCTCTCTCTATTTTTCGAAAATCCCTTCCCTCTTTCTCAAAATTCAATTTTAATTAACTAATTATTTTAAATTTTAATTTTAATTTTATTTCTTTTCTTATTTTTGAATTTTAACTTTAATTTTAAATTAAAAACAAAAATACTTTTATTTTAATTTATTTAATTTTCGAAGTTCTCTCCCCCTCATCTCTTTCTAATTATTTTATTTATTTACTAACACTTCTCTTCATCTCAAAAATTCGAATCCTCTCTTCCTCTTGGTGTTTGAATTTCTCTTCTCTTATTCCTTTCTTATTCTACTCACATAAAGGAATCTCTATACTGTGACATAGAGGATTCCGTATTTTCTTTTCTGTTCTCTTCTTTTTCATATGAGCAGGAACAAGGATAAGAACATACTTGTTGGAGCTGATCCTGAACCTGAAAGGACTCTGAAGAGGAAGCTAAGGGAAGCTAAAGCACAACTCTCTGGAGAAAATCTGATAGAAATTTTCAAAAAAGAAGGAGACATGGCCGAAAATAATAACAATGCAAGGAAGATGCTTGGTGACTTTACTGCACCAAATTCCAATTTACATGGAAGAAGCATCTCAATCCCTGCCATTGGAGCAAACAATTTTGAGCTAAAGCCTCAATTGGTTTCTCTGATGCAACAGAACTGCAAGTTTCATGGACTTCCATCAGAAGATCCTTTTCAGTTCTTAACTGAATTCTTGCAAATCTGTGATACTGTTAAGACCAATGGGGTTGATGAGGTCTACAGGCTTATGCTTTTCCCGTTTGCTGTAAGAGACAGAGCTAGAATATGGTTGGACTCTCAACCTAAAAATAGCCTGAACTCTTGGGATAAGCTGGTCACGGCTTTCTTAGCCAAGTTCTTTCCTCCTCAAAAGCTTAGTAAGCTTAGAGTGGATGTTCAAACACTTTGCAACCTGTTAATGTGAAATTAGTAAGGAGTTTTCTTGGGCATGCTGGCTTTTACAGGAGGTTCGTCAAAGATTTTTCAAAAATAGCAAAACCATTGAGTAATTTACTAATGATTGATACCCTTTTCATCTTTGATGACAACTGTAAACATGCCTTTGAAACTTTAAAGAGAAAACTCATTATAGCACCAATTATCACAGCCCCTAACTGGAACTTACCTTTTGAACTTATGTGTGATGCAGGTGACCTTGCTATTGGTGCTGTGCTTGGGAAAAAGAGAGACAAGTTGCACCATGTCATATATTATGCCAGCATGGTGTTAAATGAAACACAGAAAAATTATACCACCACTGAGAAAGATCTTTTAGCAATTGTATATGCATTTGATAAGTTTAGGCAATACTTGATTGGTTCAAAGGTTACTATATACTGACCATGTAGCTCTCAAGTATTTAATGTCTAAACAGGATTCAAAGCCAAGGCTTATTAGGTGGGTGCTACTGCTACAAGAATTTGACATTGAAGTGAGAGATAGAAAAGGAAGTGAAAATCAAGTAGCAGATCATTTATCAAGAGTACCACAAGAGGCCAATCAAGATAGACCACAACAAGTAAATGAGAATTTCCCTGATGAGCACCTTTTCCAAGTTCAACAAGCACCTTGGTTTGCTGACATAGCAAATTACAAAGTGGGAAGGAAGATACCCCAAGAATTCTCCAAGCAACAAGTGAAAAAGCTACTCAATGAAGCAAAGAAGTTCTTATGCGACAAACCGTTCTTATTCAAGAGATGCTCTGATGGAATGATTAGGAAGTGTGTCCCTGAAAATGAAATGAAAGATATATTGTGGCATTGCCATGGTTCAGCATGTGGTGGACACTTTGGACCAGAAAAGACAGCTGCGAAAATACTGCAGAGTGGATTTTACTGGCCAACAATCTTCAAGGATGCCAGGGAGTTTGTTCACCAGTGTAATGAATGCCAAAGGGCTAGAGGATTGACAAAAAGGAACGAAATGCCTCAAAATTTCATTCTTGAAGTGGAGCTATTTGATCTGTGGGGCATAGATTTTATGGGACCATTCCCCCCTTCTTACTCCTTCAAATACATCTTGGTAGCAGTGGAATATGTCTCAAAGTGGGTGGAAGCAATAGCCACAACCACATGTGATGCACAAATTGTTCTTCAATTCCTAAAGAAGCACATTTTTACTAGATATGGAGTACCTAAAGGACTCATAAGTGATGGTGGTGGACACTTTTGTAACAAGCAGATGGAGAAACTCCTTCACAAATATGGAGTGATCCATAAAGTAGCTACACCATACTACCCTCAAAACAATGGCTAGGCTGAGCTTGCAAACAGAGAATTGAAGAGGATCTTAGAGAAGACTGTGGGAGCAACCAGGAAAGATTGGGCCAGAAAATTAGAAGATGCACTTTGGGCATACAGGACAGCATTCAAGACCCCTATTAGGAAGTCACCTTTTCAGCTGTTATATGGCAAATCTTGTTACCTCCCTGTAGAGCTTGAACATAAAGCTTTTTGGGCCACTAAACTTCTCAACCTTGATTCTCAAGCAGCAGGGGAGAAGAGGCTGCTACAACTGAATGAGTTGGATGAGTTTAGGCTAGAAGCCTATGAGAATACCAAGATATACAAGGAAAAGGCCAATAGGTGGCATGACAAGAAGATCTCAAGGAAGAAGTTCAAACCAGGACAACAAGTACTCCTGTATAACTCCAGGCTCAAAATTTTTCCTGGCAAGCTCAAATCTAAATGGACTGGCCCTTACTTGGTAACAAAGGTCCTCCCTTATGGAAGCATTGAATTGCTAGATGAGGCAACAAAAAGTCAGTTTATAGCAAATGGGCACAGAGCAAAGCCGTATTTAGGAGGTCAATGGAACAAAAAAAAGGAGGTTCAAAACTTAAACTGATCAAAGAATGAAAGATGTCAAGCTAGTGACAATAAAGAAGCGCTTGCTAGGAGGTAACCCAACCTGAGGTAGTTTTCTTTTCATAGCTATTTTAATAAAAAGGTTAATTAGCTTTATCTATATTGCAAGAAGCTAAGTTTGGTGTTGCACACCAAAACAATCTAAGGGAGAATGAAGGATTCTAAGTTTGGTGTTCCACCAAAATTTCATCGTAAAACATATTCTCACCCTCTGCATAATGCTAGCTTCAAGCATTTAGATAAACTAGTTAATCATTCTAATGTTTCCTAGTTCTTAGTTCTATTATCTTTAGCAAGACAGAAAGGTCTTACATATGGTTAGTTTGTTGCATAAGAAGCATGAGAAAAGGGACTAAGTTTGGTGTTGACACACCAAAGTAAGTTCAAAAGCCCACAAATAAGCTTTGCACACTAACCAGCTACCTTAAGGGCTTGAGAAGCAAGCAACTTTTGAGAATCATGCAGGAAAATAGCCAACATTTGAAGACAATCTGCAGTATAACTCAAAAGGGACACAACAGAAGGAAGCATGAAAAGCTGCAACCCGACAGGTTGTATTCACATTTGATCCTTGTTGTGGTGAAATGTTTTAATTCAGGGAGCCCTTTATGTCTGGCTAAAGTGTTCATTTAGTTGCAAGTGGAAGTTTTTGCTAAAGAAAGTGATCTGCATAATAATTGTCCTCCTTCATTTGCTTGAATTTGTTTTGTTTCCTTGCTGTTTGAATAAAAGAGAGATGTTTGAATTAGAAAAGTAATTGTTCAATGTTGCAAAAGTTAGAATGAAAGTTAGTGGTGGTATTTGTTTGATTCAATTGCTAGCTTAAGCTAGTTTGCTGCTATGATCCTTCAATTAATGAAAGTCCCTTGAGAATGGATCAAAACAAAAAGAAAAAGAAAAATAAAAGCCAAGAAGTGGCAAAGAAACAAACAATAAGGCTAGACATCAATAGCTTGGACCCTAGGACATATGCCTGTGGTGTTTTTGTACTAGGATATGCTTGGACAAGTAAGTTCTAAGGAGTATTTCAAAACTTGGCCACTTAGATCAACTGATTTGGGATTGCCAACTGAAAGTACATAATAAAGAGCAACCTAGCTACAAAACACTTAGTTATCCAAAGAGATGCTGGGCATCAATGATCCTAGAAAGAAAAAGGTGAGCCATGTGTCTGTGGTGAAGGAATGTTGAGTACAATTAAGCCATGGGCTGCTGCAACATTTGCCACCAAGCCTTTAATAAGTAATAAGCTCTCTAAGCAAAAGAAAGAAGGAAAAGCTAGCAAGGGAAGTAAGCAAAAAATAAGGCATTGTAGCAGCAACCTTAGTGAACCCTTGAGGAAACATTGTTTATTTAGCAGCAAGTAATAAATGAGCCACCATTGATCTGCATAAAACCCTATGAACCAAGTTCAACTATCTGCTAAATAAGGACATGCATACTTCTCTATTCCATTTTATCTTCTCTTATGTTTAGTGCTTGCTTGGGGACAAGCAAGTTTTAAGTTTGGTGTTGTGATGACAAGTCATCTTATGCTAATTTTTCAAGCATATTTCACTTGTTTCATTAGGCTTTATGCACTTTCTTGCATTGTAAGTAAGTAGTTTGGAGTGGAATTACATGGTTTTGTTGAATCAATCAACCACCCTTTAATTAATACTAAATCATGAGGTTTAAGCTAAATTTAATTAGTTTTTGAATGATTTATAAACCTTGTGAATTTGGTGATACTTTGATTGGTTGTTTTGATTACTTGTAGGTGAAGAAAAGAAGAAAACAATAAAGCGTAGCCTAAAAAGCGTGGCACAATGAAAGAGGAAAGCCACAGCGCTCTCTCCAAGAGCTCAATGCTCTCCAAAGGAGCACAATAATGAACCAAGGAAGCAAAGGCTTGGATGCTGCGCTCCCCTTGAGAGCTGAGCACTATAATGAACCAAGGAAGAAAGGGGAAAAGCATAATGCTCCGCTCTTGCCAAGAGCATTATCAGGCTCCAATAGGGAGTATTAGGAATAGAGAGCTCTCTCTTTTAAATTTTCCTTTTGAATTGAGATTGGAAAGGAGATCTGAGTTTTCCTTCTGATTGTTCTTGCTTCGGCACTTTTACTTTCTGTTTTGAATTTTGGATTGAGATTGAAGAAATTCTGTTTCAATTCTTGATCTAAAATTCATCTTGTTCTTCTTCTGCATAATTCTGAAAATCAAGGAATTGAATCCAACTTTCACTTGCTGCTTCACTTACATCTCTTCTGCAATTTATTTTCTATTTGATCAAGAGTGAATTGAGATCCAGATCTGCTTCTTGAGCTCATTGCTTTTCTTGGATCTTCAATTTCTCTTTTAGATTTTACAATTGAGCTAAGTTTCTTCCTGTTTTGTTCTTCAAGCAATTTTACCTTGCTGTTTAGATATTTTGCAGATTCACTTCATCTTACATTTCTCTGCTTATTGCACTTTACATTTTCTTATTAAAGTTTTAATTCCCAGCACCCAATCCCTTTTACTTTTCATGCAATTTAATTATTCTGCAATTGTTCTAAGTGCTACTTATTGCTTTCCTTTAAATTTCCTACAACCAATCCCCTTTACATTTGATGCAATTTACATTTTTTGTCATTTAAGATTTTGTCAATTTACATTTCTTGCTCTTTAAGTTTCAATGCAATTTACTTTCTGCAACTTTAGATTCAATGCTATTTACTTTCTGTTGGCTACATTTCATCAAATTTCACTTCAATGTTAGCTTGACTAAACTAATCACCCACTAAAGTTGCATGATCCATCAATCCCTATGGGATCGACCTCACTCTAAGTAAGTTTTACTACTTGATGCGACCCGGTATACTTGCCGGTGAGTTTTAGGTGTTGGAACTTCAGTTCCAACCCATCAGTAGGATGGTGACTTAGGAAGGGGTGGTCCCAATGATCTTGCAAGCTCCACTCCCTTGTGCTCTTCTTTGATTATCTCCACCTCTTCACAAGCTTCTTCAATTTCAATCTCTTCCTCTTGGTAGCTTCCTTCCAATTCAATCTCTTCTTCATTGCTTACCAAGGGCATGGGAGGTTGTGCATCTTCTTCTTTGATCTCAATTTCAAGCCCAATGGGAGAGGATTCAATTGTAGATAGGAACTCCTCAATGATTGAATCCATCTCTTGATCAACCTCTTCAAAATCTTCAATCAAGATATGCTTTGGAGGTTGTACACCCTCCTCAACATCAATATCAAGATTCTTGAAAGAGGGCTTTATAATGCTACATTCCCATGGACTTCCAACATCTCCTAGGTCTTCAACCACTCCTTCTGGCCCAATTGTCTCATCTTCCTCCCCTTGTGGCAATTCTTTCTTCAACTCCTCTTCTTCACCTTAAAGCTCTAAACTCACTCCCTCACTATGCTTCTTGGTTGCTTCTCCACATTCGTCAATGGGAGTGCCTTGGTTGCTTAGGCTTAGTCGGGAGGAGACCATGTTGCTAACGACTTCTACCATGATAGCCATTTTTGCTCTTAACTCCGCAAACTTCTTTTCATCCTCCTCGTGTCGCCTTAGGATATGAGATTCAAGATCTCTCAATTCCTGCGTGGGGGCTTCATCGAGAGGTGATGGTGGAAGAGAAGGTTCATTGTTTTGGAGGAAAGTTTCATAATTGGAAGTTGGTTCATCTTGGTAAGGGTATGGAGGTGGTATATATTGAGGTGGTTCTCGAGAGTAATTGTGTTGGAATGGTGGTGGTTCCATGTGTGGTTCATATGGTTCATAGGGTGGTTGGTATGGTGGATAAGAATTAGGGTCATAATGAGGTGTTTGGTGGTAGAGGGCTTGTGAGTAAGGTGGTTCAAAGTCATGTTGAGGGTGTGGTTCATAGGCATGTGGTGGTGGTTATTGACAACCACAATAAGGGTCACCACTGATGACAAGTCATCTTAGCCTAGTTTCACTAGTCTTTTTCTTTTGTTTTCAAATGCATTTTGCACTTTCTTGAGCGACAAGCAAGCCAATTGGGTAGATTTTCATGCTTCCTTTGATTTAATCAACCATAGATGAATTAATGAAATTTCATGAGGTTTTATGCTATAATTGTCACATCCTATGAAAGAATGAATATCTCATGATTTTGAGCATAGCTTTGATGTGTTTGGTTGATTAATGATAGGTGAAGAAAGCTTGGAGAAAGGTTGAAGCAAGAAGGAATGGCTAGGAGGAAGAGAGGACAAAAAGTTTGAGCAAAAGTTTGCCTCAAACTTTAGCTCAAACTTTTGGAATAAGTGAAAATGAACCAGGGAGCAAAAAGCTTGACCAAAAGTTTGCCTCAAACTTTTGTGCAAACTTTTGGGCAAAAAGCTTGAGCAAAAGTTTGCCTCAAACTTTAGCTCAAACTTTTGGGAGAAAAGCTTGAGCCAACGTTTGCCTCAAACTTTTTGGCAAACGTTGGCATCACAAATCAACACCTTGGAGAGCAAAAGTTTGCGCCAACGTTTGCCTCAAACTTTTTGGCAAACGTTGGCGCCATGAACAACACACCCTGGAGAGCAAAAGTTTGTGCCAACGTTTGCCTCAAACTTTTTGGCAAACGTTGGCGCCATGAGTGTGCAAGGGGAGGCCAATGTTTGAGCAAAAGTTTGACCCCAAACTTTAGCTCAAACGTTGGTAGCAGCAAAATGGGGTGGCTGATGTGAGAAGTTTGAGTAAAAGTTTGCCTCAAACTTTTACTCAAACTTTTACTCAAGCTTTCATGATTCCAAACCCGGTTCACTTCGGTTCTTCTCCAAACTCCAAGAGCAATCAACCAAGGCCTCTATCAACCCAATTTCATCAAGAGCAAAGGCCCAATTGAAGACTTGAAGACCATTTGAAGAAAGTGTATAAATAGCATAGAATTTAAGTTTTTCGGGAGCTTTCCTTTTAGTTTTCATAGAGAGTTTTCGGAGAGCTTTTGGTGTTGAGTGAATTTTAATTTCTAAGTCTCGGGGAAGGAGAATTGAATTCCCTTCCTCTTAGTTTTCTTGCTTTCAATTTCAATTACAATTGTCTTGGATCTTGGGTTGGAAAATTGAAGGAATTCTGTTTCAATCTCATCCTAAGATCTCTCTGTTTCATTTTACTGCAGAATTGAATTTCCATTTGGTTAATTGCTTCTGTCTTCTACTTTCTCTGCAATTTACAATTCTTTGTTTCCTTTGCAATTGTTCTTGTTGGATCTAGGAAGGCATTGAGATCTAGACTTGGTTATCTAGCCTCTTGGGTCCTGAGATCCGGATTTCCCATTTTCGATTCTATGTTTACTGCTTTCAAGCTCATTTACATTTCTGTTTCAAGATCCGATTCAATCCAATTCATCTTCCACTCTTATGTTTGTTAAATTTTACTTTTCCTTGTTTAATTTCTGCAAGTCCAACTCCCAATTCCCTTTACAATTCAAGCCATTTACATTTCTTGCACTTTAAGATTCTGCAATTTACATTTCTTGCGTTCTAAGCTTCTGCCATTTAATTTCTTGCTCTTTAAGATTCAGCACTTTAAATTTCAGTTCTCTTTAATTTCATGCAATTTACCCATTCCCTTTACTTTCCATGCAATTTAAATTCTGTTAATCACAAATCTCTCAACCAAATCTTGATTCGCTTGACTAAATCAACCACTAAACTAAAATTGCTCAATCCTTCAATCCCTGTGGGATCGACCTCACTCCCGTGAGTTTTTATTACTTGATGCGACCCGGTGCACTTGCCGGTGAGTTTTGTTCGGATCGTTTTCCGCACATCAAGTTTTTGGCGCCGTTGCCGGGGATTGATTAGATTGACAATGATTAAGTGAAGTGGAGATCTAGATCAAGCACTTTTTCTTTTCTGTCCTTTAATTTTCAATTAACCCACTAACTGTTTGAATTTTTGCCTGAGATAATTGAAACTTCACTTTAGCAACAAAGTGAAGTTTCCCTGGAAACTTCTGGCTTTATGCAATGCTCTTGCTTACACAAGAGAGGCAATTTCTGCCACTAATTTTCCAAGTCCATCAACTGTTTGATACTTTGTGCCAGCTAACCTTCTGAATCACATTCTGAGCCTGAATATATTCTATCATCACTTGAATTGTTTGTGACTGTGCAGATCATGGAGGGGAATTCAACAAATTCTAGCAATCATGAGAGTAATATCCCCACTTTAGATGACAATGTAACCCATAGCTCGAAGCAACTATCCATCACCATGAATGATGTTGCTCAATGGTTTGAAGCTTTTCCACAAGGAAGCATTATCGGATGGGAAGAACTGATGAGTGAACTTCTAGTCAAGCTGAACCCATCACAGAGAATTGTTAAACCAGAGGCAGAAGTGCACCCATTCACACAAGAGAAAGAAATTGAAGATGCTCGTGCAGTCATGAGCCAAAACAAGCAGATGCATCATCAGACTCTACAACAACTAGACATGATGGCCAGAAAAATCACTGAGCTGAGACATGTTGTAGTACATACATATAGCCTAACTCAAAACTCATATGGGGATAATCAAGCTGAACAAAGTTTTGGGGATATTAACCATGAGCAACAAAGCTATGGACACTTACAATCTACAAGCAGTCACTCAAGCACGTTCCAACAGAAGGGTCAGAAGGATGTATACAATCCGCCATGGAAAACTCAATCCAACTGGAGGGGGCTTGAGAACCAAAACCAAAATCCAAGGGACATCAACTGCAACAATCCCAACTTCAGAAACCAGCACAAAACACACTTCCAATCCCGTCCTACTGATGACAAGTCATCTTAGCCTAGTTTCACTAGCCTTTTTCTTTTGTTTTCATTTGAATTATGCACTTTCTTGAGCCATAAGCAAGCCAATTGGGTAGATTTTCATGCTTCCTTTGATTTAATGAACCATAGATGAATTAATGCAATTTCATGAGATTTTATGCTATAATTGTCACATATTATGAAAGAATGAATATCTCATGATTTTGAGCATAGGTTTGATGAGTTTGGTTAATTAATGATAGGTGAAGAAAGCTTGGAGAAAGGTTGAAGCAAGAAGGAATGGCTAGGAGGAAGAGAGGACAAAAAGTTTGAGCAAAAGTTTGCCTCAAACTTTAGCTCAAACTTTTGGAATAAGTGAAAATGAACCAGGGAGCAAAAAGCTGGACCAAAAGTTTGCCTCAAACTTTTGTGCAAACTTTTGTGCAAAAAGCTGGACCAAAAGTTTGCCTCAAACTTTTGTGCAAACTTTTGTGCAAAAAGCTGGACCAAAAGTTTGCCTCAAACTTTTGTGCAAACTTTTGGGCAAAAAGCTGGACCAAAAGTTTGCCTCAAACTTTTTGCCAAACTTTTGGCATCACAAATCAACACCCTGGAGAGCAAAAGTTTGCGCCAACGTTAGCCTCAAACTTTTTGGCAAACGTTGGCGCATGAACAACACACCCTGGAGAGCAAAAGTTTGCACCAACGTTTGCCTCTAACTTTTTGGCAAACGTTGGCGCCATGAGTGTGCAAGGGGAGGCCAACGTTGGAGCAAAAGTTTGACCCCTAACTTTTGCCCCAACGTTGGTATCAGCAAAAGAGGGTGGCTGATGTGAAAAGTTGGAGTAAAAGTTTGCCTCAAACTTTTACTCAAACTTTTACTCAAGCTTTCATGATTCCAAACCCGGTTCAATTCGGTTCTTCTCCAAAATCCAAGAGTAATCAACCAAGGCCTCTATCAACCCAATTCCATCAAGAGCAAAGGCCCAATTGAAGGCTTGAAGACCATTTGAAGAAAGTGTATAAATAGCATAGGATTTAAGTTTTTAGGGGAGCTTTCCTTTTGGGTTTTGATTAGTGCACTTAGTAGAGAGCTCATTTTACATTTCTTGGCATTGTTGTTTTAATTCAAGAGAATTTGGGAGGAGAATTGATCTCTCTTCTTCCTTGTTCTTGCCCAGCACTCTTTACTTTCCTTGTCTTGGATCTTGGGTTGGAGAATTGAAGGAAATCTGTTTCAATCTCATCCTTAGACCTCTCTGTTTAATTCTCTGCTTAATTAAATTTCAGTTTCGGTTAATTGCTTCTTCATCTACTTTCTTTGCAATTTACATTTCCTTTGCAATTGTTCTTGTTGGATCTAGGAAGGCATTGAGATCTAGACTTGGTTATCTAGTCTCTTGGGTCCTGAGATCTGAATTCCAATTTTACATCCTCTGTTTAATGCTTTTCAATCTCATTTACATTTCTGTTTTTAGATCTGATTCAATCCAAGTTACCTTCTACTTGTCTGATCAATGCAATTTACTTTTCCTTGTTTAAATTCTGCAAATCCAATTCCCAATTCCCTTTACAATTCAAGCCATTTACATTTGTTGCAATTTAAGATTCTGCAATTTATATTTCTTGCGTTCTAAGTTTCTGCTATTTAATTTCTTGTTCTTTAAGATTCAACACATTTACCTTCTCTGCTCTTTACTTTCATGCGATTTACCCATTCCCTTTACTTTCCATGCAATTTAAATTCTGTTAATCACAAATCACTTAACCAAATCTTGATTCGCTTGACTAAATCAACCACTAAGCTAAAATTGCTCAATCCTTCAATCCCTGTGGGATCGACCTCACTCCCATGAGTTATTATTACTTGATGCGACCCGGTGCACTTGCCGGTTAGTTTTGGGTGTTTTGGAGAAATTTGTTTCTCCACAAAAAAAATATCCATCACCTACCTCAACACTCGCCCAAAATGACTTTCATCTACCACCACAATTGACACAGCCACAACCACTTCCAACCTTTCAAAGACTCTATATTCTAGAAATGATGATGGAGAGGTCCATAAAAATTCAAGAAATGATAACAATAGAGCAGGAAGAAATAAAGAAACATCAAGAGATGATAAGCAAGAACCAAGAGGCCTCACTCAGAAGGCTCGAAAGGCAGATGGAACAACTGGTTCAAAACCTTGCTGAATTGGGTGAGAAGAAGGGAACTCCGAACCTAAAGAGCCATGAAAAGGATGCTGGGTTGAAAGGGAATGAAGTCATGAAGGAAAGTGATAAGACTATGGAAAGAGAAACAGAGGGAAGGAAGCCCATAGTGAGAGGAGGAAGCCTAAGGCAACAGAAGCCTCAACTTTCATGAGCACAGAATGAAGGATGTCAAGCTAGTGACAATAAAAGAGCGCTTGTTGGGAGGCAACCCAACCTGAGGTAGTTTTCTTTTCATAGCTATTTTAATAAAAAGGTTAATTAGTTTTATCTATATTGCAAGAAGCTAAGTTTGGTGTTGCACACCAAAACAACATAAAGAAGAATGAAGGATTCTAAGTTTGATGTTCCACCAAAATCCCATCATAAAACACATTCTCACTTTCTGCATAATGCTAGCTTCAAGCATTTAGATAAACTGGTCAACTATGCTGCTGTTTCCTAAGTTTCCAGTTTTGTCAATTTTGAAAAAGAAAAAGAGTTTTACACATGGTTAATCTGATGCACAAGGACCATTGGCAAGGTACTAAGTTTGGTGTTCCCACACCAAGGTAAGTTCAAAAGCCAACAAATAAATCATGCATGCTAACCATTTTTCAAGTGCTTTGGGAACAAGCAATTTTCAATATCATTGCAGAGTGTCATACAAGCTTTTGGAAGGATTAAGCATCATCACCCAAAGAAATGAAAGAGGAATGCTAAAACCAGCAATGAGGATGATGAGGAGGAGGACAGCAAGTAGATTCCAAAAGGTTGTATTGTTCAGTAATTGTTTTATATCAGATACTGCTACGATTGAAAGTGATATAATACCCCTGCTTGTCTGCATAGTATAGTTTTTCTGTAATTCAATAAGCAAGATGCTTGATCATTCACAATATTTTTCTCTTCAAAACTTGTTTGCACTCAATGTTCAAAAATTGCATCACATGAAAGTTCTTTGAAAAGAAGGATTGAGGAATTAAACAATTTTGAGGAAAGCAAAAGATTAGGAGAAGTGGTGGTTCTTGTTGTATGATTATGTATTGAGGTTGCATGCTTGTGAAAACTTGCATGGGAGCTCATAGGCAGGACATGAAGTTCAAAGAAGTATTGTGGAGATTCTCAAAAATTTATTGATCCAAGAAGCAGCAAACAAAACAAAAGAAAGAAAAGAAAATACAAAAACAAAAAGAACATGGCCCAAGGCTCTGAGCATCAATTACTAGGCAGAAAAAGAAAGAAGAAACAAAACTCAAAGAGTTGTTAGCCTAGTAAATGCTTGTGGTTGAGTTGTGTCAAGGAAAGAGGCTTGAGCAAGTAAATCCTTAGGGGTGCTTTAACACCTAATACCTTAAAACCAACTGGTTTAGGAGTATTGATTGAAAGCTTATCTAAAGAGCCGCTTTGAGACATGACACTTAGAGTCGAGGCCAAAGCACAGAAACTATAAGCTGCTTCAAGGTGACTACATATAAAGAGATCTCCATGATACCATTTGGATGAAAATCCTAAGACCTAAGACTCCCAATATGTGAGGACTAGTAAGCACTGAAGCCCTTGTATGAGCATATAATTTAGAGTTCACCCCACTGTTACTTGATCACTTCACTCACAGGACCTGACAAGTTGTTCTTCAATCCGTCTTAATTGAAAGAACCTCTGAGCATAATTAGTTTCCTTGCTTAGGGACAAGCAAGCTTTAAGTTTGGTGTTGTGATGACAAGTCATCTTAGCCTAGTTTCACTAGTCTTTTTCTTTTGTTTTCAAATGCATTTTGCACTTTCTTGAGCCATAAGCAAGCCAATTGGGTAGATTTTCATGCTTCCTTTGATTTAATCAACCATAGATGAATTAATGCAATTTCATGAGGTTTTATGCTATAATTGTCACATCCTATGAAAGAATGAATATCTCATGATTTTGAGCATAGCTTTGATGTGTTTGGTTGATTAATGATAGGTGAAGAAAGCTTGGAGAAAGGTTGAAGCAAGAAGGAATGGCTAGGAGGAAGAGAGGACAAAAAGTTTGAGCAAAAGTTTGCCTCAAACTTTAGCTCAAACCTTTGGAATAAGTGAAAACGAACCAGGAAGCAAAAAGCTTGACCAAAAGTTTACCTCAAACTTTTGCGCAAACTTTTGGGCAAAAAGCTTGAGCAAAAGTTTGCCTCAAACTTTAGCTCAAACTTTTGGGAGAAAAGCTTGAGCCAACGTTTGCCTAAAACTTTTTGGCAAACGTTGGCATCACAAATCAACACCCTGGAGAGCAAAAGTTTGCGCCAATGTTTGCCTCAAACTTTTTGGCAAACGTTGGCGGCATGAACAACACACCCTGGAGAGCAAAAGTTTGCGCCAACGTTTGCCTCAAACTTTTTGGCAAACGTTGGCGCCATGAGTGTGCAAGGGGAGGCCAACGTTTGAGCAAAAGTTTGACCCCAAACTTTAGCTCAAACATTGGTAGCAGCAAAATGGGGTGGCTGATGTGAAAAGTTTGAGTAAAAGTTTGCCTCAAACTTTTACTCAAACTTTTACTCAAGCTTTCATGATTCCAAACCCGGTTCACTTCGGTTCTTCTCCAAATTCCAAGAGCAATCAACCAAGGCCTCTATCAACCCAATTTCATCAAGAGCAAAGGACCAATTGAAGGCTTGAAGACCATTTGAAGAAAGTGTATAAATAGCATAGAATTTAAGTTTTTCGGGAGCTTTCCTTTTAGTTTTCATAGAGAGTTTTCGGAGAGCTTTTGGTGTTGAGTGAATTTTAATTTCTAAGTCTCGGGGAAGGAGAATTGAATTCCCTTCCTCTTAGTTTTCTTGCTTTCAATTTCAATTACAATTGTCTTGGATCTTGGGTTGGAAAATTGAAGGAATTCTGTTTCAATCTCATCCTAAGATCTCTCTGTTTCATTTTACTGTAGAATTGAATTTCCATTTGGTTAATTGCTTCTGTCTTCTACTTTCTCTGCAATTTACAATTCTTCGTTTCCTTTGCAATTGTTCTTGTTGGATCTAGGAAGGCATTGAGATCTAGACTTGGTTATCTAGCCTCTTGGGTCCTGAGATCCGGATTTCCCATTTTCGATTCTATGTTTACTGCTTTCAAGCTCATTTACATTTCTGTTTCAAGATCCGATTCAATCCAATTCATCTTCCACTCTTATGTTTGTTAAATTTTACTTTTCCTTGTTTAATTTCTGCAAGTCCAACTCCCAATTCCCTTTACAATTCAAGCCATTTACATTTCTTGCACTTTAAGATTCTGCAATTTACATTTCTTGCGTTCTAAGCTTCTGCCATTTAATTTCTTGCTCTTTAAGATTCAGCACTTTAAATTTCAGTTCTCTTTAATTTCATGCAATTTACCCATTCCCTTTACTTTCCATGCAATTTAAATTCTGTTAATCACAAATCTCTCAACCAAATCTTGATTCGCTTGACTAAATCAACCACTAAACTAAAATTGCTCAATCCTTCATTCCCTGTGGGATCGACCTCACTCCCGTGAGTTTTTATTACTTGATGCGACCCGGTGCACTTGCCGGTGAGTTTTGTGTCGGATCGTTTTCCGCACATCAACCACATCCATTAGATTGATATGCATTAGGATTAGAATTATACCCATAAGAGACTGGAGGGGGGTGTTGCCAAGAAGGTTGATCAATCCCTTGAGGCTCCTCCCATCTTTGTTTTCCAAATCCTTGATGCACATCTCTATTGAAGCTTTTATTCCGTACAACATAATTTGAACCAAACTCATAGCCAAAGCGGTGAGAATTCATAGAAGCAAATAAAAACAAAAACTAACAAAAATGATAACAAAGTTCTAAACCTAACAAAAACTAACAAACAAACAAAAGGCAAACATTTTCACATATTCACAATAGCCAATAATGTAACACTATTGCAACTCCCCGGCAACGGCGCCATTAATTTGATCGCGTGAAGATATTGTTGTCGGTCTAGATTTTCTTCCTAAAGAAAGGAATTACTTCGTTGTAAGCTGATGAGCGGATAATTTATACGCTTTTTGGCATTGTTTTTAGTATGTTTTTAATATATTTTAGTTAGTTTTTATTATGTTTTTATTAGTTTTTAAATAAAAATCACAATTCTGGACTTTACTATGAGTTTGTGTGTTTTTCTGTGATTTTAGGTATTTTCTGGCTGAAATTGAGGGACCTGAGCAAAAATCTGATTCAGAGGCTGAAAAAGGACTGCAGATGCTATTGGATTCTGACCTCCCTGCACTCGAAGTAGATTTTCTGGAGCTACAGAAGCCCAATTGGCGCGCTCTCAATTGCGTTAGAAAGTAGACATTCTGGGCTTTCCAGCAATATATAATAGTTCATACTTTTCCCGAGATTTGATGGCCCAAACTGGCGTTCCAAGTCAGCTCAAGAATTCTGGCGTTTAACTCCAAAACTGGCACAAAAGCTGGCGTTTAATTCCAAGAAAAGTCTCTACACATAGAAGCTTCAATGCTCAGCCCAAGCACACACCAAGTGGGCCCGGAAGAAGATTTCTGCATTAATTACTTATATCTGTAAACCCTAGGCTACTAGTTTTCTATAAATAGGACCTTTTGCTATTGTATTTTCATACTTTAAAATCTTTGGACGTTTAGTCCCTAGACCTTGGAGGCTGGCCATTCGGCCATGCTTACACCATTATCACTTTTGTATTTTCAACGGTGGAGTTTCTACACACCATAGATTAAGGTGTGGAGCTCTGCTGTTCTTCATGAATTAATACAAGTACTATTGTTTTTCTATTCAATTCACGCCTACTTCTTCTCCAAGATATTCATTCGCACCCAAGAACATGATGAATGTGATGATTATGTGACACTCATCACCATTCTCACCTATGAACGCGTGACTGACAACCACTTCCGTTCTACATGCAATCAAGCTTGAATGTGTATCTCTTGGGTTTCTAATCTAAGATTAGAACCTTCGTGGTATAGACTAGAATTATTGGCGGTCATTCTTGAGATCCGGAAAGTCTAAACCTTGTCTGTGGTATTCCGAGTAGGATCTGGGAAGGGATGACTGTGACGAGCTTCAAACTCGCGATTGTTGGGCGTGTGACAGACGCAAAAGGATCAATGGATCCTATTCCAGCATGATCGAGAACCGACAGATGATTAGCCGTGCAGTGACAGCGTATTTGAAACGTTTTCACTAAGAGGACGAGAAGTAGCCATTGACAACGGTGATGCCCAACATAAAGCTTGCCATGAAAAGGAGTATGAATGATTGGAAGAAGGCAATAGGAAAGCAGAGGTTCAGGAGGAACAAAGCATCTTCATACGCTTATCTGAAATTCCAACCAAAGAATTACATAAGTATCTCTATCTTTATTTTATGTTTTATTTATCTTTTAATTATCAATTCTCCATCACCATCAGAATTCACCTGACTGATATTTACAAGGTGACCATAGCTTGCTTCAAGCCGACAGTCTCCGTGGGATCGACCCTTACTCACGTAAGGTATTACTTGGACGACCCAGTGCACTTGCTGGTTAGTTGTGCGAAATTGTGACAAAGTGTGATTCACGTTTAAGAGCTCCAAGTCCTTTGGCGCCATTGTTGATGATCACAATTTCGTGCACCATAAGCATAGCTCCAAACCAATAAACAACTCTCACATCAAATTAAAATATAGTTTTGTCACAAGTACAAACCCCAAATAAGAAATAACCGAAGTATTTAGACTCCGGGTCATCTCACAAGGAATTGCAATAAAGTGTTCAATTATTGGCTATGAAGATGCAAGGGGGTTTGATTTGATAAGAGGACAAGAAAATAAATGGCAAGAAAAGTAATTCAAACAAATAATTAAAGAAAGTAATTAATAAAGAGAGACATTCATGGCAAGGATTGAGATCATAGGCTTTCCATCCTAGTCATTAATCATAACAATACTTAATAAGAATTTATCTTCTTTCGTTATCTCCAACATTGGAAGAAGGTGTAAGTTATCTTCCATGTGAGAAAGTCAAACAAGACTAGTTAACCTCAAGTCAAATGTCCTAATCAACTCACTAATTGAATTAGCAAAAGATTAGAGTGAATGAGAATGATATCAACTAACAACTCTAGATCACCAATCTAAATTGGGTATTAATGACTCAAGATTACCTAATTACTCTTCCCAAGCCAAGAATGCTCAAAATCTACTCTAACATCCTTCCAAGCATTTTATCAAACACTTGGAAGGCATACAAGGAAAGCATGGTAAATGTGCAAGAAATAGTAAAATCCAACAACTATCAATTGCAAGGAAAGTAAATCACAACTCAAATCAACAATTAAAAGAGCATCAAACATTAATTTTCATTAAATGTAAACCAAATCCAACATGAGTATTCATAAACATGAAAGAAGCCTAAAAGTAAAATTAACACTACAATCTAAGAGAATGAAAGTGTAGAAGCAAGAAATCATAAAGGAAACAAGATGAAAAGATGAGATTGGATCTAGATCTAAGAGAGATTAACCTAACCTAATTCTAGAGAGAAGAGGGAGCTTCTCTCTCTAGAAACTAACCTACATGATGCTATACTACCAAACAATTGCTCCCCCCTTTGCTTGGACTTCAATTCTACATGAAATATACTCAAAAACAAGTTGGATTTGGGCCTGGGCAGCTCAGAAATTGCCCCCAGCGTTTTGCCTTTAAGTGGGTCATGTGCTGGTATCGGCGCATACGCGCCATGTATGCGTGCGCGTCGATTGGCTGTTTCCACACCCGCGCGTACGCGGCATGTACGCGTGCGCGTCCTTATGCGAAATCACTTCGGCGAGTGCGTGCCTTGTACGCGTGCGCGCCCATCGATGCATTCCCAATTCTTGTTTCTTCATGCATTCTCCACTTTGTATGCTTTTCTCCTCAATTCTTCCATCCAATACTTTCCTTATGAACCTAAAATTACTTAACAAACACATCAAGGCATCGAATGGAGTTAAAGTGAATTAAAATCACCAATTTAAGGGCCTAAAAAGCATGTTTTCACACTTAAGCACAATTTAAGAGAGAATTATAAAACCATGCTATTTCATTGAATAAACGTGGAAAGAGGTGATAAAATCCCCTAAAATAAGCACAAGATAAACCACGAAATCGGGGTTTATCATACCCCCAACAAGGAGGCAATTACAATCAAGAGAGTAACAACTTTAATCAAGGTTAGAGAGATAGCTCCAACCAAGGTTGGCGGGACAATTATCAACAAGGAGGTAGGGACAATGGAGGCAACCAAAGATGGAACATCAACAATTCACAAAATCGATATTCACAAAACCAACCACGTCAACAACCAAACAAAGGAAGAAACTACCATACCTACCTACCACCTCATAGGCAACCACCTCAACCCAACCAATCACAAGCACCTCAAATCACCTATCTTTTCTCTTCCCCCAATTAAGACGAGACACTCTGATCCATTCTCCAAGGGCAAAAAGAACTCCAAAATACACTCAACTCAAGCCTTAATGGCCTTACCTCTACCCTCCAAGCCCTCATTGCTCGCATGGATCCACCTTCTACCACCACTTCTCTGCTCCAAGTTCTAGTGCCATACCCTCTCAACCTTTACCCAACCCCAAGGGTGGTATCAATACCATAACCTTGAGGTCCGGAACTCAATTGAAAGAGAAAAGTTCAAAGGCACCTAGCCCAATGATAAGTACTCAAGATGAGGATGTGGTTGAGATAGAAGAAATTGAAGAGGAGGATGAAGCACATGCGGTAGTTGAAGATGAAGACCCTGAACCAAGGAGTGAAGTCCCTAGAGAGGAGCAAGTCTTGGAGGAAGTGGCTCAACCAATTCTATTTCCTACATTGGCAAGAAAGACTAGGAAGCGTGTAGAACTTGACCCTAAAATGGTGGAAATGTTTAAGAAAGTTGAGGTAACTATCCCTCTCTTTGATGTTATCCATCAAGTGCCTAAATATGCAAAGTTTCTTAAGGATTTGTGTATGAACAAAGATAGAATCTATGAATTTGAAACTATTCCATTGGGGAGTTCTATTTCGGCTTTGATGGGAGCAATACCGGAAAAGTGTGGTGATCCAGGCCCTTGCTTAGTCTCTTGTACCATAAATGGAGTTCAATTCGTCAATTGTATGTGCGACCTTGGTGCATGCATTAGCATTATGCCTCTTTCTGTTTATCATATATTGAAGTTCCCACCGTTGAAGCGGTCAGCGGCTAGGTTTGTCTTGGCGGACAAGAGCATAATAACTGTGATGGGGATTGCGGAAGATGTATTGGTAAACATAAAGGGTTTGGTATTTCCAATTGATTTTCATATCCTTGAGATGCCACCTAGTGAATTCGAAAGGACATCATCTATCCTACTTGGGAGGCCATTCTTGAGGACCTCTAGGTTCAAATTGGATGTATATTCGGGAACTTATTCTTTTGAAATTGACAGAAGAGTTGTTAGCTTTAGTCTTGATGAGGCCATGAGACACCCACCGGAGAATCATTCCATATTCCGGTGTGACTTAATTGACAACGTTGTGGCCGAAGTGCATTGTGCAAATATTGAAGAGAAGATTGAAGAATCAAGTGTGGGGAACCCCCATGAATGTGAAGAGAATATCATACCCGATCCGAATCAACTGGAAGTTCAAATGCCAAGTCAAGAACCACATTTAGAGTTGAAACCACTACCGCCCCATCTGAAATATGCCTATCTTGATGAAGCTCACAAATTCCCGGTAATTGTTGCAAGGGAACTCACTCCTCAACAAGAAGAGAAGTTACTTAATGTTTTGAGGAGGAACAAAAGAGCAATAGGATGGAGCTTGGCGGATTTAGTGGGCATAAGCACCCAAGTGTGTGAGCACCGGATCTTCTTAGAAGAAGGAGCTAGACCCGTTCGACAACCTCAAAGGCGATTAAATCCCACCATTCTAGAGGTTGTCAAGAAGGAGGTAACCCGGTTACTAGAGGCGGACATCATCTACCCCATTTCGGATAGTGAATGGGTAAGTCCCGTCCAAGTTGTACCAAAGAAATCCGGAGTGACCACAATCAAGAATGAGAGCGGGGAGCTTATAGCTACGAGGGTGCAAAACTCTTGGAGGGTATGTATCGACTACCAGAATTTGAACACGGCCACTAGGAAGGATCACTTTCTGCTACCATTTATCGATCAAATGGTAGATCGATTATCTGGTAAACCTTATTATTGCTTTCTAGATGGTTACTTGGGGTATTTTCAAATCCACATTGCTTTAGAAAATCAAGAAAAAACAACATTCACGTGCCCCTTTGGAACTTATGCCTACAAGCATATGCCATTTGGCCTATGCAATGCACCGGCAACTTTCCAAAGGTGCATGATGAGCATATTTGCGGATTTTCTAGAGCAATGCATGGAGGTATTCATGGATGACTTCACAGTTTATGGGGAGTCTTTTGATCAATGCTTGGATAATCTTGCAAAAGTGTTGGAAAGATGCACTAAATCGAACCTTGTCCTAAATTTTGAGAAATGTCATTTTATGGTTAGGCAAGGTATCGTTTTAGGTCATATTATTTCCAAAGATGGTATTTCTATGGATCCGGCAAAGATCAATGTGATATCTAGCTTGCCTTACCCCTCTTCCAAGAGGGAAGTTCGTTCATTCCTTGGACATGCAGGATTCTATCGAAGATTTATAAAGGACTTTAGTAAGGTAGCATTGCCTCTATCAACATTGTTGCAAAAAGATGTGGAATTTGATCTAAGCAAAGAGTGCATGGAGGCTTTTGACAAGCTTAAAGTGGCATTAACCCAAGGTCCCATCGTGCGAGGGCCTGATTGGAGTTGGCCATTCGAAATAATGTGTGATGTTTCAAACTTTGCCGTGGGAGCCGCGCTAGCACAACGCGAGGGTAAGAATCCGTATGTCATAGCCTATGCATCAAAAATATTGGATGGAGCCCAATCCAACTACACTACCACCGAGAAAGAACTCTTGGCAATAGTTTTTGCTTTGGATAAATTCCAAGCATATCTACTTAGTTCCAAGGTGGTAGTGTACTCGAATCATGCGGCATTAAAGTATTTGTTGGCTAAGAAGGAATCTAAACCGAGATTGATTAGATGGGTTTTATTATTGCAAGAATTTGACTTGGAAATCAAAGATAGGAGTCGTTCACAAAATCTTGTGGCGGACCACTTAAGTCGCCTTGAACACACCAAAGGCGATACCACTCCTATTAATGATTCTTTTTCCTTTAAGGGCTTGCAAGCAATCTCGAAAGCCATTCCATGGTATGCACCGATAGCCAATTACTTGGTATCCCGCACCTTTCCTCCTAATCTCTCCAAACATCAAAAGGATAAGCTAAAAAGTGAATCCAAATATTATGTATGGGATGACCCATACCTTTGGAGATGTGGTGCGGATCAAGTAATTCGGAGGTGCATTCCACAAACCGAATTCCAATCAATCTTGGAAGCTTGCCAGTCCTCCATGGGAGGAGGCCATTATGAACCTCAAAGAACGGTAAGGAAAATTCTAGATTGTGGATTTTGGTGGCTGATGAGCAGATAATTTATACTCTTTTTGGCATTATTTTTACATAGTTTATAGTATGTTTTAGTTACTTTTTATTGTATTTTTATTACTTTTTATGCAAAAATCACATTTCTGGACTTTCTTTTGAGTTTGTATATTTTTCTGTGATTTCAGTTATTTTCTGGCTGAAATTGAGAGACCTGAGCAAAAATCTTATTCAGAGGCTGAAAAAGGACTACAGATGCTGTTGGATTCTGACCCTGCTACACTCGAAATGGATTTTCTGGAGCTACAGAAAACCAATTGGCGCGCTCTTAATTGCGTTAAAAATTAGACATCCCGGGCTTTCCAGCAATATTAATAGTCCATACTTTGCCCGAGATTTGATGGCTTAAACTGGTGTCCAAAGTCAGCCTAAAACATCTTGGCGTAAAACACCCAAACTGGCACCTAAGCTGGCGTTTAACTCCAAGAACAGCCTATGCACATGAAAGCTTTAATGCGAAGCCCAATCACACATCAAGTGGGCCCCGGAAGTGGATTTCTACACTATCTGCACTTAGTTACTCATTTTTTGTAAACCTAAGTTACTAATTTAGTATAAATAGCACTTTTTACAATTGTATTCGAAGGAGGCTTATTATCTTATGCTATTATTCACGTTTGGAGGCTTGCCTTACGACCATGCCTAGACCTTTTTTCAGTTATGTATTTTCTACAGTGGAGTTTCTACACCCCAGAGATTAAGGTGTGGAGCTCTGCTGTTCTTCATGAATTAATGCAAGTACTATTATTTTTCTTTCAATTCACACCTACTTTTTCTCCAAGATATACTCTCGTACTTAATTCAGTTAAGTCAGAATGAAGGGGTGACCCGTGACAATCACCCAATCTTCGTTACTTGCTTAGCCAAGATCCGCGTGCCTTACAACCACAAAGCGGTCTACATGATGTTCAACATAGTCACTGGACGATAGCTGGAGTATATTCTCTTGGATATCTAATACACGAACCGAGTCCATGAGATTAGTATCTTCGTGATATAGGCTAGAATTATTGGCAGCCACTCCTGAGATCCGGAAAGTCTAAACCTTGTCTGTGGTATTCCGAGTAGGATCCGGGAAGGGATGACTGTAAAGAGCTTCAAACCTGCGAATGTTGGGCGCAAGTGACAGTGTGCAAAAGGATCAATGGATCCTATTCCGATGATATCGGGAACCGACAGATGATTAGCCATGCGGTAGCTGTACCTGGTATTTTTCATCCGAGACGAGAAATCCGACAGTTGATTAGCCGTGCAGAAACCGTGGAGGACCATTTTCATTGAGAGGATCCTACAGCTTGCCATGGAAGGAAGTAACGCACGGTTGGAAGAAGGCAATAGGAAAGCAGAGGTTCAGAAGCAACAAAGCATCTCCATACGCTTATCTGAAATTCTCACCAATGAATTACATAAGTAACTTTATTTTATTTTATGTTTTATTTATATTTTAATTATCAAATCCTCATAACTAATTGAATCCGCCTGACTGAGATTTACAAGATGACCATAACTTGCTTCAAGCCAAAAATCTCTGTGGGATCGACCCTTACTCACGTAAGGTTTATTACTTGGACGACCCAGTGCACTTGCTGGTTAGTTGTGCGGAGATGTGAAAAGTGTGAATCACGATTCCGTGCACCAAGTTTTTTGCACCGTTGCCAGGGATTGTTCGAGTTTGGACAACTGACAGTTCATCTTGTTGCTTAGATTAGGTAATTTTATTTTATGTTTAAGCTTTTTATTTGTTATTATTTATTTTCGAAAAAAAATTTATTATTTTATGTCTAATATTTTGGACTGAGGCTTCCACTTATCATTGCAGGAGCTTTTTGATTCCCATCAATTTGGCTGTTGTATGTAATGCTATGCTAAAGCTTGGCTGGCCATTTGGCCATGTCTAATCTTTTAGACCGAAGCTTTCACATAAAGCTTGGCTGGCTATTTAGCCATGTCTAGATTTTTGGACCGAAGCTTTAGACTAACATTGCATGATTCCTGGAATTCTTATTAAAAATTTTGAATTTCTTATTTTTCTTTTTCTAAATCAATTTTCGAAAAACACAAAAAAAATTATAAAACCATAAAAACCAAAAAAAATTTATGTTTCTTGTTTGAGTCTAGTGTCAAATTTTAAGTTTGGTGTCAATTGCATGCTTTAATTTTTCTTTAATTTTTGAAAATATATGCATGTGTTCTTCCTTGATCTTCAAGCTGTTCTTGATGATTTCCCTTGTTTGATCTTTAAATTTTCTTGTTTTGTGTCTTTTCTTGTTTTTCATATGCATTTTAGAATTATTATTGTCTAAACATTAAAAAGTTCTAAGTTTGGTGTCTTGCATGTCTTTCTTTTCTTAAAAATTTTTAAAAATATGTTCTTGATATTCATCATGATCTTCAAAGTGTTCTTGGTGTTCATCTTGACATTCAAAGTGTTCTTGCATGCATTATTTGTTTTGATCTTAGTTTCTTATGTTTTGTGTCATTTTGGTGTTTTTCTTTCTCCTCATTAAAAATTCAAAAATAAAAAATAATATCTTTCCCTTATCCTACTCATAATTTTCGAAATTTCGAATTGATTTGGTCAAAAATTTTTAAAATTAGTTGTTTCTTGTTAGTCAAGTCAAAATTTCAATTTAAAAATTTTATCTTTTCAAATCTTTTTCAAAAATAAAATCTTTTTCATTTTTCCTTCGTGTTTTTTGAAAATTTAAAAAATTGATTTTTAAAATCTTTTTCTTAATTTTATTTCATATTTTCAAAATTAATGCTAACATTTAATGTTTTGACTTAAAAACTTTAAGTTGTTACTTGCCTATTAAGAAAGGATCAATCTTTAAATTCTAGAATCATATCTTTTAGTTTATTGTTAGTCAAGTAATCAACTTTAATTTCAAAAATCAAATCTTTTTAATTTCCTTTTCAAATCTTTTTTAAAATAGATTTCTATCATATCTTTTTCAAAATTTAATTTCAAAATCCTTTTCTAACTTCTTATCTTTTAAACCTTATTTTCAAATCTTTTTTAATTACTTGACTTTTTGTTTTAATTTTAAAGTTTACTATTTCTTATCTTTTTCAAAACAACCTAACTACCTTTCTCTCTCTCTAATTTTCGAAAACTACTAACCCCTTTTTCAAAATTCTTTTTAATTAACTAATTGTTTTAAATTCTAATTTAATTTTATTTCTCTTCTTAAATTTCAAATTCTAACTTCTAATTAAAATAAAAACAAAAATATTTTTCTTTTCTTCTAAACTAATATTTGAATTTTCTCTCTCTCTCATCTCTTTCTATTTATTTTATTTATTTACTAACACTTCTCTTCTACTTAAAAATTCGAACCCTCTCCCTCTCTCTGTGTTCGAATTCTTCTTCTTCTCCCTTCTTCATTCTACTCATCTACTCATCTACTCACATAAAGGAATCTCTATACTGTGACATAGAGGATTCCTCTTCTTCTCTGTTCTCTTCTTTTTCATATGAGCAGGAACAAGGATAAGAACATTCTTGTTGAAGCTGATCTGGAACCTGAAAGGACTCTAAAGAGGAACCTAAGAGAAGCTAAAGCACAACACTCTAGAGAGGACCTAACAGAAATTTTTGAAAAAGAAGAAGTTATGGCAGCCGAAAACAACAACAATGGTGGAGATGCAAGGAAGATGCTTGGTGACTTTATTGCACCCTCTGCTGACTTCTGTGGAAGGAGCATCTCAATTCCTGCAATTGGAGCAAACAACTTTGAGCTTAAGCCTCAATTAGTTTCTCTAATACAGCAGAATTGCAAGTTTCATGGACTTTCCTTGGAAGATCCTCATCAGTTCTTAGCTAAATTCTTGCAAATCTGTGACACTGTTAAGACCAATGGGGTTAATCCTGAGGTCTACATGCTTATGCTTTTCCCCTTTGCTGTAAGAGACAGAGCTAGGACATGGTTGGACTCACAACCTAAAGAAAGCCTGAACTCTTGGGAAAAGCTGGTCAATGCTTTCTTGGCCAAATTCTTTCTACCTCAAAAGTTGAGTAAGCTTAGAGTGGAAGTTCAGACCTTCAGACAGAAAGAAGGTGAATCCCTCAATGAAGCTTGGGAAAGATACAAGCAACTTATCAGAAGGTGTCCTTCGGACATGCTTTCAGAATGGAGCATCTTATGTATATTCTATGGTGGTCTGTCTGAATTGTCCAAGATGTCATTGGATCACTCTGCTGGTGGATCTCTTCATTTGAAGAAGACACCTGCAGAAGCCTAGGAACTCATTGAGATGGTTGCAAATAACCAATTCATGTATACTTCTGAAAGAAATCCTGTGAATAATAGGATGACTTAGAAGAAAGGAGTTCTTGAGATTGATACTCTGAGTGCAATATTGGCTCAGAATAAAATATTGACTCAGCAAGTCAATATGATTTCTCAGAGTCTGACTGAAATGCAAGCTGCATCCGGCAGTGCTAAAGAAGCCTCCACTGAAGGAGAAGCTTATGACCCTGAGAATCCTGCAATGGAAGAGGTGAATTACATGGGAGAATCCTATGGAAACACCTATAATCCTTCATGGAGGAATCATCCTAATTTCTCAAGGACGGATCAATAGAAGCCTAATCAAGGTTTCAATAATAACAAGGGTGGGAGAAAAAGGTTTGGCAATAGCAAGCCTTTTCCATCATCTACTGAGCAACAGACAGAGAATTCTAAGCAAAGCCTCTCTAAATTAGCAACCATAGTCTCTGATCTAACTAAGACCACTCAAGGTTTCATGACTGAAACAAGGTCCTCCATTAGAAATTTGGAAGCACAAGTGGGTCAACTCAGTAAAAGAGTGACTAAAACCCCTCCTAGTACTCTCCCAAGCAATACAGAAGAGAATCCAAAAATAGAGTGCAAGGCCATAAACATGTCCAACATGGCCGAACCTGGAGGGAGTCAAAAGGCAGTGATTTCCAATGAGGAAAACCTCAATGGACGTCCACTGGCCACTAAGGAGTTCCCTGTTAAGGAACCAAAGGAATCTGAGGTTCATATATAGACCATAGAGATTCCACTGAACTTACTATTGCCATTCATGAGCTCTGATGAGTATTCTTCCTCTGAAGAGGATGAAGATATTATTGAAGAGAAAGTTGCTCAGTATCTAGGAGCAATCATGAAGCTGAATTCTAAGTTATTTGGTAATGAGACTTGGGAGGATGAACCTCCATTGCTCATCAATGAACTAAATACATTGGTTCAACAAAAATTACCTCAGAAGAAACCGGATCCCGAAAAGTTCTTAATACCCTGTACCATAGGCACCGTGACCTTTAAGAAGGCTCTGTGTGACCTGGGGTCAAGAATAAACCTCATGCCACTCTCTGTAATGGAGAAACTAGGGATATTTGAGGTACAAGCTGCTAAATTCTCACTAGAATTAGCACACAAATCAAGGAAACAGAATTATGGACTTGTAGAGGAAGTCTTACTAAAGGCTGAAGGCTTTTACATCCCTACTGACTTCATAATCCTAGACACTGGGAAGGATGAGGATGAATCCATTATCCTTGGAAGACCCTTCCTAGACACAGCAAGAGCTGTGATTGATGTGGACAGAGGAGAGTTAGTCCTTCAATTGAATGAGGACTACCTTGTGTTTAAGGCTCAAGGATCTTCTTCTGTAACCATGGAGAGGAAGCATGAAAAGCTTCTCTCAATACAGAGTCAAACAGAGCTCCCACACTCAACTTCTAAGTTTGGTGTTGGGAGGCCACCATTAAGCTCTGAGTCTCTATGAAGCTCTCTAAGAGCTCACTGTCAAGCTATTGACATTAAAGAAGCGCTTATTGGGAGGTAACCCAATGTTATTTAATTATATTTATTTGTTTTCCATTGTTATTTTATATTTTCTTTAGGTTGATGATCATGTGAAGTCACAAAAACAAATGAAAAATCAAAAACAATCAAAAATAGCATTCAAAACAGCACACCCTGGAGGACAGGCTTACTGGCGTTTAAACGCCAGTAAGGATAGCAGAATGGGCGTTTAACGCCCAGCCTGGCAGCATTCTGGGCGTTAAACGCCAGAATGGGCAGCACTCTAGGCGTTTAACACCAGCAAAGGGTGTCTGGCGTCTGGCTGGTGTTAAACGCCAGAAAGGTAGCAGAGCTGACATTTAATGCCAGAATTGGCACATAGAGGGTGTTTGAACACCAGGTTGGTGCAGGGAGCAGAATTCCTGGACACCTCAAGATCTGTGGACCCCACAGGATCCTCACTTACCCCACCTCTTCTTCTCTCCTCTTCATACATTTCCATTACCCTCTTCCCCAAATACCCTTGCCAATCCCATCAATAATTCTTCCCTAAATACCCTTCACCTATCAAATCTTACCTCTTCTCCATAATCTCTTCACCACTCACATCAATCCATCATAAACCCCACCTACCTCACCATTCAAATTCAAACCATTTCCCTCCCAAACCCACCCCTTCATGACCGAATTCCCTCTCTCTCCTAGCCTATAAATACTCCTCCTCACTACCTTCATTTTCATACATCATACACACTAGTACCCCCCTTGGCCGAAACCACTACTACTCTCCATCTCCTCCATTTCTTCTTCTTCTACTCCTTTCTTTCTTCTTTTGCTCGAGGACGAGCAAACTTTTTAAGTTTGGTATGGAAAAAGCTCTGCTTTTCTATTTTTTCATAACCACTAATGGCACCGAAGACCGGAGAAACCTCTAGAAAGAGGAATGAAAAGGCAATTGTTTCCACCTCCGAGTCATGGGAGATGGAGAGATTCATCTCAAAGGTCCATCAAGACCACTTCTATGAAGTTGTGGCCAAGAAAAAGGTGATCTCCGAGGTCCCCTTAAAGCTCAAAAAGAGTGAATATCCGGAGATTCGACATGAGATTCAAAGAAAAGGTTGAAAACTCTCACCAACCCCATTCAACAAGTCAGAATCTTAATGGTTCAAGAGTTCTATGCCAATGCATGGATCACTAAGAACCATGATCAAAGTATGAACCCGAACCCAAAGAATTGGCTCACAATGGTTCGGGGGAATTACTTGGATTTCAGTCTGGAAAATGTGAGGTTGGCATTCAACTTGCCAATGATGCAAGGAGATCCTCACCCTTTCACTAGAAGGGTCAATTTTGATCAAAGGTTGGACCAAGTCCTTATGGCCATCTGTGTGGAAAGAGCTCAATGGAAGAGAGACTCAAGAGGCAAGCCGGTTCAACTAAGAAGGCTTGACCTCAAGCCTGTGGCTAGGGGATGGTTAGAGTTCCTCCAACGCTCTATCATTCCTACTAGCAACCGGTCTGAAGTTACAATAGACCGGGCTATCATGATCCATAGCATCATGAATAGAGAGGAAGTAGAAGTTCATGAGATCATATCTCTAGAACTCTATAAGGTGGCGGACAAGCCCTCCACTTTGGCAAGGTTAGCCTTCCCTCATCTCATTTGTACCCTATGAAATTCAGCTGGAATTGTCATAGAGGAAGACATCCTCATTGAAGAAGACAAACCCATCACTAAGAAAAGGATGGAGCAAACAAGAGAGCCCACTCATGGACCTCAACAAGAGCATAAGGAAGTTCCTCATCATGAAATCCCTGAGATGCCTCAAGGGATGCACTTTCCTCCACAAAACTATTTGGAGCAAATCAACACCTCCTTAGGAGAATTGAAATCCAACATGGGGCAACTAAGGATGGAGCACCAAGAGCACTCCATTATCCTCATGAAATTAGAGAGGACCAAAGAGCCATGAGGGAGGAGCAACAAAGGCAAGGAAGAGACATAGAGGAGCTCAAGCACTCCATAAGATCTTCAAGAGGAAGAACCAGTCGCCATCAATAAGGTGATCCTGTTCTTTAATTTTCTTGTTCTTATTTTCCTATTTTTTGAATTATATGCTTTATGTTTTGTCTATGTTTGTGTCTTTATTAGATGATCATTAGTGTCTAGTGTCTATGTCTTAAAGCTATGAATATCCTATGAATACTTCACCTTTCTTAAATGAAAAATGTTTTTAATTGCAAAAGAACAAGAAACGCAGGATTTCAAATTATATCATGAAATTAGTTTAATTATTTTGATGTGGTGGCAATACTTTTTGTTTTCTGAATGAATGCTTCAACAGTGCATATTTTTGAATTTGTTGTTTATGAATGTTAAAATTGTTGGCTCTTGAAAGAATAATGAAAAAGGAGAAATGTTATTGATAATCTGAAAAATCATAAAATTGATTCCTGAAGCAAGAAAAAGTAATGAACACAAAGCTTGCAAAAAAAATGGCAAAAAAAAAAGAGCAAGCAAAAGAAGCCAATAGCCCTTTAAACCAAAAGGCAAGGGTAAAAAGGATCCAAGGCTTTGAGCATTAATGGATAGGAGAGCCCAAAGGAATAAAATCCTGGCCAAAGCGGCATAATCAAGCTGTCCCTAACCATGTGCTTGTGGCGTGAAGGTGTCAAGTGAAAAGCTTAAGACTGAGCGGTTAAAGTCGTGATCCAAAGCAAAAAGAGTGTGCTTAAGAGCTCTGGGCACCTCTAACTGGGGAGTCTAGCAAAGCTGAGTCACAATCTGAAAAGGTTCACCCAGTTATGTGTTTGTGTCATTTATGTATCCGGTGGTAATACTGGAAAACAAAATGCTTAGAGTCACGGCCAAGACTCATAAAGTAACTGTGTTCAAGAATCAACATGTTGAACTAAGAGAATCAATAACACTATCTAAATTCTAAGTTCCTATAGATGCCAATCTTTCTAAACTTCAAAGGATAACGTGAGATGCCAAAACTGTTTAGAAGCAAAAAGGCTACAAGTCCCGCTCATCTAACTGAAGCTAATCTACATTGATAAGTTTGGAATTCATTGTATATTCTCTTCTTTTCATCCTATTTTGTTTTCAGTTGCTTGGGGACAAGCAACAATTTAAGTTTGGTGTTGTGATGAGCGGATAATTTATACCCTTTTTGGCATTGTTTTTACATAGTTTTTCGTATGTTTTAGTTACTTTTTATTATATTTTTATTACTTTTAGTATATTTTTCTGTGATTTCAGGTATTTTCTGGCTGAAATTGAGGGACATGAGCAAAAATCTGATTCAGAGGCTGAAAAAGGACTACAGATGCTGTTGGATTCTGACCCTTCTACACTCGAAATGGATTTTATGGAGCTACAAAAGCCTAATTGGCGCGCTCTCAGTTGCTTTGGAAAGTAGACATCCTGAGCTTTTCAGAAATATATAATAGTCCATACTTTGCACGAGATTTGATGGCTCAAACTGGCGTCCAATGTGAGCCTAAAACATCTTGGTTAAAATGCCCAAACTGGCACCCAAGCTGGCGTTTAACTCCAAGAACAGCCTATACACGTGAAAGCTTTAATGTTCAGTCCAAGCACACACCAAGTGGGCCTCAGAAGTCAATTTCTGCACTATCTGCACTTAGTTACTCATTTTCTGTAAACCTAAGTTACTAGTTTAGTATAAATAGCACTTTTTACTATTGTATTCGAAGGAGGCTTATTATCTTATGCTATTATTCACGTTTGGAGGCTGGCCTCACGGCCATGCCTAGACCTCTTTTCACTTATATATTTTCTATGGTGGAGTTTCTACACCCCATAGATTAAGGTGTAGAGCTCTGCTGTTCTTCATGAATTAATGCAAGTACTATTGTTTTTCTTTCAATTCACGCCTAATTCTTCTCCAAGATATACTGTTGTACTTAATTCGGTTAAGTCAGAATGAAGGGGTGACCCGTGAAAATCACCCAATCTTCGTTACTTGCTTAGCCAAGATCCATGTGCCTGACAACCACAAAGCGGTCTACATGATGTTCAACGTAGTCATTGGACGACAGCTGGAGTATATTCTCTTGGATATCTAATACACGGGCCGAGTCCATGAGATTAGTATCTCCGTAATATAGGCTAGAATTATTGGCAGCCATTCTTGGGATCCAGAAAATCTAAACCTTGTCTGTGATATTCCGAGTAGGATCCAGGAAGGGATGACTGTAAAGAGTTGTAAACCTGCGAATGTTGGGAGCAAGTGACAGTGTGCAAAAGGATCAATTGATCATATTCCGATGCTAGCAGGAACCGACAGATGATTAGCCATGCGGTAGCTGTACCTGGTATTTTTCATCCGAGACGAGAAATCCAACAATTGATTAGCCGTGCAGAAACTGTAGAGGACCATTTTCACTGAGAGGATCCTACAGCTTGCCATGGAAGGAAGTAACGCATGGTTGGAAGAAGTGGTGCGCAGAAATTGTGATCATCAACAATGGCGCCAAAGACTTGGTGCTCTCAAACGTGAATCACACTTTGTCACAACTTCGCACAACTAACCAGCAAGTGCACTGGGTCATCCAAGTAATAAACCTTACGTGAGTAAGGGTCGATCCCACGGAGATTGTCGGCTTGAAGCAAGCTATGGTCACCTTGTATATCTTAGTCAGGCGGATTCAAATGGTTATAGAGAATTGATACTTAAAACATAATTAAAATATAAACTAGGATAGAGATACTTATGTAATTCATTGGTGAGAATTTCAGATAAGCGTATAGAGATGCTTTTGTTCCTCCCGAACCTCTGCTTTCCTGTTGTCTTCATCCAATCATTCCTACTCCTTTCCATGGCAAGCTGTATGTCGGGCATCACCGTTGTCAATGGCTACATCCCGTCCTCTCTGTGAAAATGGTCCAATGCGCTGTCACTGCAGGGCTAATCATCTGTCGGTTCTCGATCATATTGGAATAGGATTTACTATCCTTTTGCGTCTGTCACTACGCCCAGCACTCGCGAGTTTGAAGTTCGTCACAGCCATCCCTTCCCAGATCCTACTCGGAATACCACAGACAAGGTTTAGACTTTCTGGATCTCAGGAATGGCCGTCCATGGGTTCTAACTTATACCACAAAAACTCTAATATCTCGGACTCGGTCCTCTGTATTAGATATCTAAGAGATACTCATTCTATCTCATCTTCATGTAGAACGGAAGTGGCAAAAATTGGCTAATTAAGAATTGATATAAGTTGTGCGTTGCAAGTATAGTTCTTAACCAACCAGAAATCTGCTTATCAATTTAGAAGGGTTGTCACAAAAATTAAAATTAAAATACTGGGAGTATGAATCCCAGGTCGTCTCCCAACGAGTTGCAGAAAGGTGTGTGGTGCACGAATTATGAATCACACTTTTCACAACTCGTACCACTAACCAGCAAGTGCACTGGGTCGTCCAAGTAATACCTTATGTGAGTAAGGGTCGAATCCCACGGAGATTGTTGGTTTGAAGCAATCTATGGTTATCTTGCAATTCTTAGTCAGGAAGTCAATTGTATTTATCAGTCAAATTGCGAATAAACAAGAGAGCGTGGGTTAAAAGTTACTTGTTATGCAGTAATGGAGAATATGTTGGAGTTTTGGAGATGCTTTGTCTTCTGAATCTCTGCTTTCCTCTGTCCTCTGATTCACGCACGCACGTCATTCTATGGCAAGCTGTGTGTTGGGGCATCACCGTTGTCAATGGTTACATCCCCTCCTCTTGTGAAAATGATCCAAATGCTCTGTCACAGCACGGCTAATCATCTGAGGTTCCCGATCTTGCTGGAATAGGATTCACCCTCCTTTTGCGTCTGTCACTACGCCCAGCACTCGCGAGTTTGAAGCTCGTCACAGTCATTCAATCCCTGAATCCTACTCGGAATACCACAGACAAGGTTTAGACTTTCCGGATTCTCATGAATGCCACCATCAATCTAGCTTATACCACAGAGATTCTGATTAAGGAATCTAAGAGATATTCATTCAATCTGATGTAGAACGGAGGTGATTGTCAGACACACGTTCATGGATTGAGGAAGGTGATGAGTGTCACTGATCATCACCTTCTCCATAGTTAGGTGCGAATGGATATCTTAGATAGGAACACGCATGTTTGAATGGAAAACAGAAATACTTGCACTAATTCATCGAGACACAGCAGAGCTCCTCACCCCCAACAATGGAGTTTAGAGACTCATGCCATCAAAGAGTACAAAGTTTAGATCTAAAATGTCATGAGATACAAAATAAGTCTCTAAATGTTGTTTAAATACTAAACTAGTAGCCTAGGTTTACAGAAAAAATGAGTAAACTATAGAAGATGGTATAGAGATCCACTTCTGGGGCCCACTTGGTGTGTGCTGGGGCTGAGACTTAAGCAATTCACGTGCATAAGGCCATTTTGGGCGTTCAACGCCAGGTTTGGATCCATTTCTAGCGTTGAACTCCAACTTTTAATCCTTTTCTGGCGCTGGACGCCAGAATTGGGCAGAGAACTGGCGTTGAACGCCAGTTTACGTCGTCTATCCTTGAGAAAAGTATGGACTATTATATATTTCTGGAAAGCCCTGGATGTCTACTTTCCAACGCAATTAGAAGCATGCCATTTCGAGTTCTGTAGCTCCAGAAAATTCACTTTGAGTGCAGAAAGGTCAGAATCCAACAGCATCAGCAGTCCTTTTTCAGCCTGAATCAGATTTTTGCTCAGCTCCCTCAATTTTAGCCAGAAAAATACCTGAAATTACAGAAAAATACACAACTCATAGTAAAGTCCAGAAATATGAATTTTTCCTAAAAACTAATGAAAATAAACTAAAAACTAACTAAAACATACTAAAAACTATATGAAATTAACCCCAAAAAGCGTATAAAATATCCGCTCATCACAACACCAAACTTAAACTGTTGCTTGTCCTCAAGCGACTAGACAAATAAAATAGAAGACTAATAGGTTGAGAAGCAATAATATCTCAAGAGTTTTTGAGTGAAGCTCAGATTCTAATTAGATGAGCGGGACTAGTAGCTTTTTGCTTCCAAACAGTTTTGGCATCTCACTTTACCCATTGAAGCTCAGAGTGATTGGCATCTATAAGAACTTAGAATTCAGATAGTGTTATTGATTCTCCTATTTCAGTATGATGATTCTTGAACACAGCTATTTCGTGAGTCTTGGCCGTGGCTCTAAGCACTTTGTTTTCCAGTATTACCACCGGATACATAAATGCCACAGACACATAATTGGGTGAACCTTTTAGATTGTGACTCAGCTTTGCTAAAGTCCCCAATTAGAGGTGTCTAGAGTTCTTAAGCACACTCTTCTTTCTGCTTTGGACTAACCGCTCAGTCTCAAGTTTTCACTTGACACCTTCACGCCACAAGCACATGGTTAGGGACAACTTGATTTAGCCGCTTAAGCCAGGATTTTATTCCCTTAGGCCCTCCTATCCACTGATGCTCAAAGCCTTGGGATCCTTTTTATTACCCTTGCCTTTTGATTTTAAGGGCTATTGGCTTTTTCTGCTTTTCTTTCTCTTCTCTTTTTTTTTGCTGCTTTTTCTTGCTTCAAGAATCATTTTTTTTTATTTTTCAGATTATCAATAACATGTCTCATGTTCACCATTCTTTCAAGAGCCAACATATTTAACAGTCTTAAACAACAAATTCAAAAGACATATGCACTGTTCAAGCATTCATTCAGAAGACAGAAAGTATTGCCACCACATGTAGCTAATTAGAATTTCTCTTATTAAAACTCGAAATTTTATTGCCTCTCATTCAAAAGATCTACTATTTTATTCATGTTTGCTGATGATGAGAAAAATAGACTATGGCTTAATTGGAGATAAAATCAAAATAGATACTAATTACTACTATATGACTGCTAAGGTGAACTTCTCTAATGACACTATCACAGAGTTAAAGCAGAAATTGGAATTTAACAACCTTTGTTCTGGGAAATGAGTGTTCCTCTGATCCGTGGGGTGCTTGATTCTTCAAGAGATAACTTCTGGTGCTTCAATTCCCTTAAGTCACGCCCTTGCTCCTCTTGTTCTTTAAACATATAGGTCTGCATTTGACTGTGTTCCTTCTGTTCTTTTATTATTTGCTCCATAGGTTCCCGTATCTTGGTGATAGACGTCTCAAGATACTCCCAGTATTCATATTGAGGGATTTCTAGGAGAAATTCCTGTGTTTTCTTCTTGGTGGGATCATCATGTGCTTGTTGTTTTTCCATTGATGCTTTGGTGATTGGTTTCTCAACTGAGATATACTCAGTTATCCCCATCCTTACCCCGGCGTCCTTGCAGAGCAGAGAAATCACGCTTGGATAAGCCAACCTGGCCTCTTTAGAATTTTTGTTAGCAATTTTGTAGAATTCAGCTGAGATCAGCTGATGAACTTCCACTTCTTTTCCCATCATGATGCAATGGATCATCACTGCTTTTTTAACTATGACTTCAGAACGGTTGCTAGTAGGCAACAGAGAATGCCCAATGAAGTCCAGCCATCCTCTGGCGACTGGTTTAAGATCCTCTCTCTTGAGTTGATTTGGGACACCCTTTGTGTTGGTGGTCCACCTGGCTCCAGGGATACATATGTCCTCTAGAATCTTATCCAGGCCCTTGTCTGTTCCCATCATTCTCCTGTTGAAGGAGTCTGGATCATCTTTCAGCTGAGGTGGCTTTAAGATCTCTCTGATCTTGTCAGGGATGGTATGAACAATCTTTCCTCTGACTATGGTCCGATATTCATAGAAAGCAGTTCCAGATAGTTTTTGCTTGTCAGTCTGCCACATATTAGCATAGAACTCCTGGACCATATTCCTTCCCACTTTCGTTTCAGGATTAGCTAGGACTTCCCAGTTCCTGATTCGAATTTGCTCCTGGATCTCCGGATATTTATCTTCTTTCAGATCGAATCTAACTTCCGGGATCACTGATCTCAGACATATTATTTTGTTATAATGGTCTGACTGTTCTTTAGATAAAAACTTCCCTTGATTCCAAAGTGGTTTTGGAACGCTCTCTTTCTTGCCTCTTGGAGTGGGTTGTTTTCCTTTAGGAGCCATGATCTTAGTGATCGCGGATAAACACACCAAACTTAGAAGTTTGCTTGTCCTCAAGCAAAAGAAAAGAAAGGAGAGGGATAGAAGGAGAGCTAGGTGCAATTGTTGATGGAGGAGGAAGGAGGCCGAACCCATATATAAAGAGAGGGGGGGTGGGTTCGAAAATTTTGAAAAGATATGATAAAAAGATTGATTTGGAAAAGATAAGATAGAAGATATGATAAGAGAGGATATAGTTCAAAATTGAAAAGATGTGAAAATTTTTTGAAAAAGATAAATCTAGATTTTGAAAAAGATAATGTGGAGATTTGAAAAAGATATTAGTTGAAAAAAATTAGATTTGTTTTGAAAATAGGATTTGAAAAGAGTTGGATTGAATTTGCAAAGAGGCTTGGTGCTTATGGATTAAGATACATTTGATATTTTTAAAGAGGGATTTTCGAAATTAAGGTTCTTAACATGTTTATGCAAGAAATCATGAATTAAAAACATGAAATTTTAAAATTAGAATGAAAAAATATGAAGAAGAATGATTTTTACCTCCTCCCCACTATCCTGGCGTTTGAACGCCCAAACACTGCCTGTTTTGGGCGTTCAACGCCCAAATACTGCTCTCCTGGGCGTTCAACGTCCAGTTGTTGCCCTTTTCTGGCGTTGAACGCCAGATTGCTATCCTTACTGGCGTTCAGCGCCCACTGGCTGCCCCCTTTTGGGCGCTGAACGCCCAAAATGGGCTCTTACTGGCGTTTTCTTGCCAGTGAGCTCTTTTTCTCTGTTTTGTATGCAGATTCCTTCTGTAACCCTGTGAACTTATGCAATTGATTCTTTACCTTGTTATCAATGAACTCTATATAAACAAATAAAAATAAAAATAGAAATGGGGCAAAATGCTTAGAGGATTGATGCCCCATGGCTGGGTTGCCTCCCAGCAAGCGCTTCTTTATTGTCTTTAGCTGGACCTTGCTGAGCTTTTAGTCTAGCTTCAGCCTTGAGCACTCTTGCTCAATGTTGCCTTCAAGATAATGCTTGATTCTCTGTCCATTGACAATGAACCTCTTATCAGAATCAATATCTTGAAGCTCCACATAACCATATGGTGATACACTTGTAATCACGTATGGTCCTCTCCACCGGGATTTTAATTTCCCGGGGAATAGCCTGAGTCTAGAGTTGAATAGCAGAACCTTCTGTCCTGGCTCAAAGATTCTAGATGACAGCTTTCTGTCATGCCACTTTTTTTATTTCTCTTTATAAAGCGTGGCATTTTCGAAAGCTGTGAATCTGAATTCCTCTAGCTCATTTAGCTGGAGCAATCTTTTTTCTCCTGCTAATTTGGCATCAAAGTTTAGGAATCTGGTTGCCCAGTAGGCTTTATGTTCCAGTTCCACGGGCAGGTGACATGCCTTACCATACACAAGTTGGTATGGAGAGGTCCCTATAGGGGTCTTGAATGCTGTTCTGTAAGCCCACAGAGCATCATCCAAGCTCCGTGCCCAATCCTTTCTACGGGTACTTACTGTCCGTTCTAGAATTCTCTTTAATTCTCTGTTAGAGACTTCAGCTTGCCCATTAGTTTATGGATGATATGGAGTAGCTACCTTATGGCGAATTCCATACCGAACCATGGCAGAGTAGAGCTGTTTATTGCAGAAGTGAGTGCCCCATCACTGATTAGTACTCTAGGGACACCAAACCTGCTAAAGATATGTTTCTGGAGGAACTTCAGCACTGTTTTAGTATCATTGGTGGGTATGGCAATGACCTCAACCCATTTTGATACATAGTCAACTGCCACCAGAATATAAGTGTTTGAGTATGATGGTGGAAAAGGTCCCATGAAGTCAATTTCCCACACATCAAACAACTCAATTTCCAAGATTCCTTGTTGAGGCATGGCGTAACCATGAGGCAGATTACCAGCTCTCTGGCAACTGTCACAGTTACGTACACATTCTCGGGAATCTTTATAGAGTGTGGGCCAATAGAAGCCACATTGGAGGACCTTGGTGGCTGTTCGCTCTCCTCCGAAATAGCCTCCATATTGAGATCCATGGCAATGCCATAGGATCCTCTGTGCTTCTTCTCTAGGCACACACCTACGGATTATTCCGTCTACACATCTCTTAAAGAGATAGTGTTCATCCTACAAGTAGTACTTTGTATCAGTAATTAATTACTTATTTTGTATCCTGTTGTATTCCTTGGGTATGAACCTTGCAGCTTTATAGTTTGCAATATCGGCAAACCATGGTGTTTCCTGAATGGCAAATAAATGCTCATCCGGAAAGGTCTCAGAGATCTCAAGAGAGGGAAGGGGCATCCCTTCTACTGGCTCTATTCGGGATAGATGATCAGCCACTTGGTTCTCTGTCCCTTTTCTATCTCTTATTTCTATATCAAACTCTTGCAGAAGCAACACCCATCTGATGAGCCTGGGTTTTGAATCCTGCTTTGTGAGTAGATATTTAAGAGCAGCATGATCAGTGTACACAATCACTTTTGATCCTACTAAGTATGATCTGAACTTGTCAATGGCATAAACCACTGCAAGTAATTCTTTTTCTGTGGTTGTGTAATTTTTCTGGGCATCATTTAGAACACGACTAACGTAATGAATGACGTGCAGAAGCTTGTCATGCCTCTGTCCCAACACTGCACCAATGGCATGATCACTGGCGTCACACATTAGCTCAAATGGTAATGTCCAGTCTGGTGCAGAAATAACTGGTGCTGTGACCAGCTTAGCTTTCAGCATTTCAAATGCCTACAGGCACTCTGTGTCAAACACAAATGGCGTGTCAGCAGCTAGCAGATTTCTTAGAGGTTTTGCGATTTTTAAAAAATCCTTTATGAACCTCCTATAGAATCCTGCATGCCCCAGAAAGCTTTTGATTGCCTTAACATTGGCAGGTGGTGGTAATTTTTCAATTACCTCTATTTTTGCTTGATCCACCTCTATTCCCTTGTTTGAGATTTTATGCCCAAGAACAATCCCTTCAGTCACCATGAAGTGACATTTTTCCCAGTTTAAAACTAGGTTGGTCTCTTGGCATCTTTTCAGAAAAAGTTTCAGGTGGTCAAGACAGGAGCTGAATGAGTCTCCATATACTGAGAAGTCATCCATGAAGACTTCCAGGAATTTTTCCACCATATCAGAGAAAATAGAGAGCATGCATTTCTGGAAGGTTGCAGGCACATTACACAGCCCAAATGGCATCCTTCTATAAGCAAACACTCCAGATGGACATGTGAATGCTGTTTTCTCTTGATACTGAGGATCTACTGCAATCTGGTTATAGCCTGAGTAGCCGTCCAAAAAGCAGTAATAATCATGACCTGCTAGTCTCTCTAGCATCTGGTCTATGAATGGTAAAGGAAAATGATCCTTTCTGGTGGCTGTATTAAGCCTTCTGTAGTCAATACACATGCGCCACCCTGTAACTGTTCTTGTAGGAACCAGTTCATTTTTTTCATTATGAATCACTGTCATGCCTCCCTTTTTTGGGACGACTTGGACAGGGCTCACCCAGGGGCTATCAGAAATAGGATAAATAATCCCAGCCTCTAGTAATTTGGTGACCTCTTTCTGCACCACTTCCTTCATGGCTGGATTTAGCCGCCTCTGTGGTTGAACCACTAGTTTGGCATTATCCTCCAATAAGATTTTGTGCATGCATCTAGCTGGGCTTATGCCCTTGAGGTCACCTATGGACCACCCAAGAGCTGTCTTGTGTGTCCTTAGCACTTGAATAAGTGCTTCCTCTTCCTGTGAATTTAAGGCAGAGCTTATGATCACTGGAAAAGTGTCACCTTCTCCCAGAAATGCATATTTCAAGGATGGTGGTAATGGCTTGAGCTCGGGTTTAGGAGGTTTTTCTTCTTCTAGAAGAAATTTCAGAGGCTCTTTCATGTCCTCTGACTCCTCTAAATCAGGCTGAACATCTTTAAGGATGTTTTCCAACTCTGATTCGAGACTCTCATCCATGTTGATCTCTTCTACCAAAGAGTCAATAAGATCAACTTTCATGCAGTCTTTTGATGTGTCAGGATGCTGCATGGCTTTGACAGTGTTCAACTTAAAC
This sequence comes from Arachis ipaensis, assembly GCF_059453495.1. Classification (NCBI taxonomy): domain Eukaryota; kingdom Viridiplantae; phylum Streptophyta; class Magnoliopsida; order Fabales; family Fabaceae; genus Arachis; species Arachis ipaensis. The sequence continues at coordinate 62,171,856 of NC_142437.1, read as the reverse complement.
TCATCATCATTGACTCTCAGGATTATTTCCCCCTGTTGGACGTCAATGAGGGATCGTCCAGTTGCTAGGAAGGGTCTTCCTAGAATGAGAGTAGCACTCTTGTGCTCCTCCATTTCCAGCACAACAAAGTCAGTGGGAAAGGCGAATGGCCCAACTCTGACAATCATGTCTTCAATCACGCCTGATGGGTATTTAGTGGAGCCATCAGCAAGTTGGAGACATATCCGGGTTGGTTTAACTTCTTCAGTTAAGCCAAGCTTTCTGATAGTGGATGCAGGTATTAGGTTGATGCTTGCCCCAAGATCGCATAAAGCTGTCTTGGTGCATTGACCTTCTAATATGCATGGTATCAGAAAACTCCCAGGGTCTTTAAGCTTCTCAGGAAAGCTTTTCAGAATGACTGCACTGCATTCTTCAGTGAGGAGAACTCTTTCTGTTTCTCTCCAATCCTTTTTATGACTCAAGATCTCTTTCATGAACTTGGCATAAGAAGGTATTTGCTCAAGTGCTTCTGCAAATGGAATCTTTATTTCAAGAGTCCTGAGATAATCTGCAAAGTGAGCAAATTGCTTATCCTGCTCCTCTTTCTGGAATTTTTGAGGATAAAGTATCTTGGCTTTATATTCTTCAACCGTAGTTGCTGTAGGTTTATTTCCTACAGAAGTGGTTGAAGAAGCCTTTTTAGAGGGGTTGCTTTCAGCATTTGTGTGTGTCTGATCCCTCACTGGCAATTGAGTGCCAGAGTTAGAGACTGGAGTGACGTTGGATGCCAACTCCTTGTCTGTTCCTGGCATTTGAACGCCAGAACTGTGCCCATTTTGGGGGTTCAGCGCCAGATCTTGCCCATTTTGGGCGTTCAACGCCAGATCCTTGCCTATTTCTGGCGTTGAATGCCAGTCCTGCCTTGTTTTTGGCATTGAACGCCAGTCCTGAGCATGGTCTGGGCGTTCAGCGCCAGTCTTCCACCAAATTTCTGGCGTTTTAGTTCCAGAATTACTTTTCCCTGGGCTCTTACTGTCCTCAGGTGAATTTTGGGTGGTTTGCTCATTTCTTAGCTTTTTGCTGCCTTGAGGTGGGGTATTTAATGTTTTCCCACTTCTTAGTTGAACTGCTTGGCATTCTTCTGTTATTTGTCTTGACAGCTGCTGCTTTGTTTGCTTAAACTGTTCGTCCATATGTATATTAGCCATCCTTGTCTCTTGTAGTATATCTTTGAATTCGGCTAACTGCTTTGTTAGAAAGTCCAATTGCTGATTGAATTCAGCAGCTTGTTTTACGGGGCTGAGCTCAGCAGTTGCTGTTTTAACCTCTTCTTTCATGGAAGGGTCACTGCTTAGGTACAGATGCTGATTCCTGGCAACTGTATCAATGAGCTCTTGAGCTTCTTCAATTATCTTTCTCATGTGGATAGATCCACCAGCTGAGTAATCCAAAGACATCTGAGCTCCTTCTGCAAGCCCATAATAGAAGATGTCTAACTGAACCCACTCTGAAAACATTTCAGAGGGGCATTTTCGTAGAATCTCTCTGTATCTCTCCCAGGCGTCATAAAGAGATTCATTATCTCCTTGTTTGAAGCCTTGGATGTCCAGCCTTAGCTGTGTCATCCGTTTTGGGGGAAAGTATTGATTCAGGAATTTTTCTGTTAGCTGTTTCCATGTCCTTATGCTGGCCTTAGGTTGGTTATTCAACCACCTCTTAGCTTGATCTTTTACAGCAAATGGAAACAGTAATAGTCTGTAGACATCCTGATCTATTTCTTTATCATGTACTGTGTCAGCAATCTGTAGAAACTGTGCCAGAAACTCTGTAGGTTCTTCCTGTGGAAGACCGGAATACTGGCAACTTTGCTGCACCATGATAATGAGTTGAGGATTCAACTCAAAGCTATTGACTCCAATGGAGGGTATGCAGATGCTACTCCCATATGAAGCAGTAGAGGGGTTAGAATATGACCCCAGAGTCCTCCTAGGCTGTTCATTTCCGCTTAGGTCCATGATGGAGAAAGGGAGATGATGTAAAATAGAGAAAATATTTTTATTTATTTATTTATCTATTTATTTATTTATTTATTTATTGAAAATAAGATAAAGATAAATAAAAATGGTGAAGATTTTCGAAAAATTGAGGAGAGAGGAAGTGGTTAGGAAATATTATTTTGAAAAAGATATGATTTGGAAAAGATTTTAAATTTTGAAAAAAAATCTGAATTTTAGAAATAAATTTCGAAAATTTGTTTTAGAAATAGAGAGAAAAGATATTTTTGAATTTAGTGAGGAAAGAGAAAAACAATAAAATAGCACAAGATTTAAAATTTTAGATCTAATGCTCCTAGTTTTCAAAAATTTTGGAGGGAAAACACCAAGGAACACCAAACTTAAAAATTTTAAGATCAAGACACAAGGAAAACTCATGAACACTTTGAAGACTCACAAGAACACAAGAACATGAAGGAAGAACACCAAACTTAAAATTTTTAGAAAACCAAACTAAAATTTTCGAAAAACACAGAAAAATCAACAAGAAAACACCAAACTTAAAGTTTGGCACAGGTTTTAATAGAAAAATTATTTTTGAAAAAGATTTTAAAAAAGAAAATAAGGATTCTAAAATTTTAACACGACAATAATAAGAGACTCTAAACTAAAAAGGGAAATTTTTCCTAATCTAAGCAACAAAATAAACCGTTAGTTGTCCAAACACGAACAATCCCCGGCAACGGCGCCAAAAACTTGGTGCACGAATTGTGAATCACACTTTTCACAACTCGTACCACTAACCAGCAAGTGCACTGGGTCGTCCAAGTAATACCTTACGTGACTAAGGGTCGAATCCCACGGAGATTGTTGGTTTGAAGCAATCTATGGTTATCTTGCAATTCTTAGTCAGGAAGTCAATTGTATTTATCAGTCAAATTGCGAATAAACAAGAGAGCGTGGGTTAAAAGTTACTTGTTATGCAGTAATGGAGAATATGTTGGAGTTTTGGAGATGCTTTGTCTTCTGAATCTCTGCTTTCCTCTGTCCTCTGATTCACGCACGCACGTCATTCTATGGCAAGCTGTGTGTTGGGGCATCACCGTTGTCAATGGTTACATCCCCTCCTCTTGTGAAAATGATCCAAATGCTCTGTCACAGCACGGCTAATCATCTGAGGTTCCCGATCATGCTGGAATAGGATTCACCCTCCTTTTGCGTCTGTCACTACGCCCAGCACTCGCGAGTTTGAAACTCGTCACAGTCATTCAATCCCTGAATCCTACTCGGAATACCACAGACAAGGTTTAGACTTTCCGGATTCTCATGAATGCTGCCATCAATCTAGCTTATACCACGGAGATTCTGATTAAGGAATCTAAGAGATATTCATTCAATCTGATGTAGAACGGAGGTGATTGTCAGATACACGTTCATGGATTGAGGAAGGTGATGAGTGTCACTGATCATCACCTTCTCCATATTTAGGCGCGAATGGATATCTTAGATAGGAACACGCATGTTTGAATGGAAAACAGAAATACTTGCATTAATTCATCGAGACACAGCAGAGCTCCTCAACCCCAACAATGGAGTTTAGAGACTCATGCCGTCAAAGAGTACAAAGTTTAGATCTAAAATGTCATGAGATACAAAATAACTCTCTAAAAGTTGTTTAAATACTAAACTTGTAGCCTAGGTTTACAGAAAAATGAGTAAACTATAGCAGATGGTTGATGAGTTATTTTGGTGAGAAACGAATCTCTTCCAAAACATCACAAAACTAACCGGCAAGTGTACCGGGTCGTATCAAGTAATAAAAACTCACGGGAGTGAGGTCGATCCCACAAGGATTGAAGGATTGAGCAATTTTAGTTTAGTGGTTGATTTAGTCAAGCGAATCAAGTGTTGGTTGAGTGATTTGTGACTTGCAGAATGTAAATTGCATGAAATTAAAGAAAGCAGGGAATTAAATTGCTGAATCTTAAAGAACAAGAAATTAAATGGCAGAAACTTAAAGTGCAAGAAATGTAAATTGCGGAATCTTAAAGTGCAAGGAATATAAATTGCTTGAAATGTAAAGGGAATTGGGGAATGGATTTGCAGAATTTAAACAAGGAAAAACTAAATTGCATCAAACAGAAGAGGGAAAGGGAATTGGGATTAAACCGGATCTTGAAACAGTAAAGTAAATGAACAGAAAAAGCAATAAGCAGGGAATTGAAATGAGAAATTCAGATCTCAGGACCCAGAGACTAGAAAACCAAGTCTAGATCTCAATGCCTTCCTAGATCCAACAAGAACAATAGCAAGGAAATTGTAAATTGCAAAGAGAATAGATGAAGTAAGTAACAGAAACGGAAATTCAATTAAGCAGTAAATAAACAGAGAGATCCAAGATTGAGATTGAAACAGAATTTCTTCAATTCTCCAATCCAAGATCCAAGACAAAAGTAAAATGAAATTGAAAGCAAATGAAAACAAGAAATTAAAGTTCACTCAGTGACAAAAGCTTCCCAAAAACTCTTATGAAAATTCTAAAAGGAAAGCTCTAAAAGAAAACTCTCCCGAAAAAGCTCTCTAAACAAATTGAATTCTATCCTATTTATACACTTTCCAAAATGATCTTCAAGCCTTGAGTTGGGCCTTTGTTCTTGGTGGAATTGGGTTGAAAGAGGCCTTGGTTGATTGCTCTTGAAGATTGAAGAAGAACCGAAGTGAACCAATTGAACCGGAAATGGAGTTAGCCAACGTTGGTCTTCAACGTTAGGGTCAAAGTTAGGGGTCTAACTTTGACCCTAACTTTTCATATCAGCAAACCACATTCTTCTGGTTTAGACGTTGGCGCCAACGTTAGGGGTCTAACTTTGACCCTAACGTTGGCCTTGCTTGGTGTGATTGGTGCCAACGTTAGCCTCCACGTTAGGGGGCTAACGTTGGCGCAAACGTTGCCTACTCCCCCATTGTGATTTAAGTGCCAACGTTAGCCTCCAAGTTAGGGGGCTAACGTTGGCGCAAACGTTGGTAGCCCAGGGAGAAACTCTCAAGTTCCAACGTTAGCCTCCAAGTTAGGGGGCTAACGTTGGAGCTAACGTTGGCTACTTCCAAAGAGTGATTCATATGCCCAACGTTAGCCTCCAAGTTAGGGGGCTAACGTTGGGGCTAACTTCATGCAACCCGGTTCAATTTTCACTTATTCCATTGTCCTCTCTTCACTCCTAGCCATTCCTCTTTGCTTCAACCTTTCTCCAAGCCTTCTTCACCTATCATTGATCAACCAAACTAATCAAAGTTTTGCTCAAAATCATGAGGTATTCAATCTTCCACAATATGCAACAAATATAGTTCAAAACCTCATGAAATGGCATGAATTCACATATGGTTGGTTCAATCAAGGGAAACATGAAAATCTACTCAATTAGCTTGCTTGTAGCTTAAGAAAGTGCATAATTCTAATGAAAACAAAAGAAAAAGACTAGCTAAAATGGGCTAGGATGACTTGTCATCACAACACCAAACTTAAAGCTTGCTTGTCCCCAAGCAAGAAATAGATTTATGCTCCAAGGTTCTTTCAATTAAGATGGATTGAGGAACACTTGTAAAGTGCAGTGAGTGAAGTGATCAAGTATCAGTGGGATAAATTCTAAATCATATGCTCATGCAAGGGCTTCAGTGCTCACTAGTCCTTACATATTGGGAGTCGTAGGTCTTAGGATTTTCATCCAAATGGTGTCATGGAGATCTCTTTATATGTAGTCACCTTGAAGCAGCTTATAGTTTATGTGCTTTGGCCTCGACTCTAAGTATCATGTCTCAAGGCGGCTCTTTAGATAAGCTTTCAATCAATACTCCTAAACCAGTTGGTTTTAAGGTATTAGGTGTTGAAGCACCCCTGAGGATTTACTTGCTCAAGCCTCTTTCCTTGACACACTTCAACCACAAGCATTTACTAGGATAACAACTCTTTGAGTTTTTGTTTCTTTCTTTCTTTTTCTGCCTAGTAATTGATGCTCAGAGCCTTGGGCCATATTTCTTTTGTTTTTGTATTTTCTTTTCTTTCTTTTTTTTTTTTTTTTGTTTGCTGCTTCTTGGATCAATAAATTTTTGAGAATCTCCACAAAACTTCTTTGAACTTCATGTCCCGCCTATGAGCTCCCATGCAAGTTTTCACAAGCATGCAACCTCAATACAAAATCATATAACCAGAACCACCACTTTTCCTAATCTTTTGCTTGCCTCAAAATTGTTTAATTCCTCAATCTTTCTTTTCAAAGAACTTTCATGTGATGCATTTCTTGAAACTGGAGTGCAAACAAGTTTTGAAGATAAGAATGTTGTGAATGATCAGACACCTTGCTTATTGAATTATAAAGAAAGACTATGCTATGCAGGCAGGGGAAAATAAAAAAAAAGAGAAACTATGCTATGCAGATAGGCAGGGCAGATCAGAATACAATTCAACTTTCAATTACAGCAATATTTGATGCAAAACAATGACTTAACAATACAACCTGTTGAAGTTTACTTGCTTTCCTTCTTCTCATCATCATCATTGCTGTCTTCTAGATTCATCTTTTGTTTCTTTGGTTGATGATGCTTTAATCCTTCCAACAGCTTGTATGGACCTCTGCAATGATATTGAAAGTTGCTTGTTCCCCAAGCACTTGGAAATAATGGTTAATCTGCATGATTTATTTGTGGGCTTTTTGAACTTACTTTGGTGTGGGAACACCAAACTTAGTACCTTGCCAATGCATCGGATTAACCATGTGTGATAATTTCTTTTTTTTTTTTTCTTTTTCAAAAGTAAAAGAACTGGAAACTAAGAAAAACAGTAAAATGGCTAACTAGTTCATCCAGTATGCTTGAAGCCTACATTATGCAAGAAGTGAGAATGTGTTTTATAATGGGATTTTGGTGAAACACCAAACTTAAAATCCTGCATTCTCCTTTAGATTGTTTTGGTGTGCAACACCAAAATTAGCTTCTTGCATTATAGATAAAACTAATTAACCTTTTTATTAAAATAGTTATGAACAGAAAACTACCTCGGGTTGGGTTGCCTCCCAACAAGCGCTCTTTTATTGTCACTAGCTTGACATCCTTCATCCTCTGATCATGGAAGTTGAGGTCTCTGTTGCCTTTGGTTTCCTCCTCTTATCGTAGGCTTTTCCTTGTTTTCCATAACTGCTTTCCCTTTCAACTCAGCAGCTTTTTCATTGTTCTTTGAGTCATCTTCATTGGCTCTTAGGGATATATTTCCCTCTCTCTCACCCAGTTTAGCAGGGTTTTGAACCATTTGTTCCATGTACCTTTCAATTCTCTTGAGATATGCCTCCTGGTTTTTCCTTATGTCCTCCTGTTCTATTAATGTCATTTCTTGAATTTTCATAAGCCTTTCCATCATCATTTCTAGAACATAGAGTTTTTGGAAGTTTAGGACTGGTTGTGACTGTGTTAATTGTGGTGATTGATGTAAGTCATTTTGGGCAGGTGGTGAGGTAGGATAGGGTTGGAGATGTGTATATTGGGGTAGTGTGTAGTGATTTTTGTTGGCATGGTGGTGTTTTTGCAGGTTTGGAAAGTTGGGGTTATTATAGTTGAGGTCCCTTTGTTCATGATTCTGAGGTTCCCTCATTCTTAGATAAGAATGTGGTTTCCATGGTGGAAATTGTGCATTCACTGTGGCAGAATGTAGAAAATCAATTTGTCTAGCTATTGATTCCAAGTGCTGCTGAGTTTGCTGGTGTAGCTGCTTGTTTTGATTCACGATTGCTCTTACTCCTTCAAGATTCATTACTTCCTTTTCTGAAATTGTATTCCGTGGCGTCTCAAATGAGTGTTGGTTATTGGCTCTTTTGTCACTGAACTCTGCAGTTCCTTGGATGGTTGCTGTTGCCTTGAGTAGGCCATCTGAGAAGTAATCTACTGCTTTTCTTGTTTCGGAGGTTAATCCTTCATAGAATGCTCGAAAATCCACCTTGTCATTTGATTTCTTGTATCTCTCCCATGCTTTGAACAGTGGTTCTTCTTTTGTTTGTATGAATGGGTGTACTCCTTCTTTCATCTTGATGTGTTGTTGGGGTGGGGAAAATTTGGCTAGAAACTTGGCAACCAATTCATCCCAACTAGTTATACTTCCTTGAGGAAAGGTTTCAAGCCATTGTGCCGCTTCATCCTTCAGTGAGAAGGGAAATAACATGAGCTTAATGGTATCATGGTCTACACCATTGAGATTGACAGCCCCACATGTTTTCAGAAAAATGGATAGGTGCTGTTTAGAGTCCTCCAAGGGATTTCCACCATAGGAACAATTGTTCTCTATTAGTGTAATGAGTTGTGGCTTCATGTTGTGATGTTCTTCTTTCTCAGAAACTCCTTCTTCCCTGTGATATATAAATCAACAACGAAACACACAGCGATTCTCTTGAAAATTGAGTGTAGCCGGTTGAAACAAAACTTCAAACAGTTAGTGGGTTAGTCAAAAATTAAAGAAAAAAATATTTGATCTAGATCACCACCTCACTTTATCATTGTCAATCTAATCAATCCCCGGCAACGGCGCCAAAAACTTGATGAGTTATTTTGGTGAGAAACGAATCTCTTCCAAAACATCACAAAACTAACCGGCAAGTGTACCGGGTCGTATCAAGTAATAAAAACTCACGGGAGTGAGGTCGATCCCACAAGGATTGAAGGATTGAGCAATTTTAGTTTAGTGGTTGATTTAGTCAAGCGAATCAAGTGTTGGTTGAGTGATTTGTGACTTGCAGAATGTAAATTGCATGAAATTAAAGAAAGCAGGGAATTAAATTGCTGAATCTTAAAGAACAAGAAATTAAATGGCAGAAACTTAAAGTGCAAGAAATGTAAATTGCGGAATCTTAAAGTGCAAGGAATATAAATTGCTTGAAATGTAAAGGGAATTGGGGAATGGATTTGCAGAATTTAAACAAGGAAAAACTAAATTGCATCAAACAGAAGAGGGAAAGGGAATTGGGATTAAACCGGATCTTGAAACAGTAAAGTAAATGAACAGAAAAAGCAATAAGCAGGGAATTGAAATGAGAAATTCAGATCTCAGGACCCAGAGACTAGAAAACCAAGTCTAGATCTCAATGCCTTCCTAGATCCAACAAGAACAATAGCAAGGAAATTGTAAATTGCAAAGAGAATAGATGAAGTAAGTAACAGAAACGGAAATTCAATTAAGCAGTAAATAAACAGAGAGATCCAAGATTGAGATTGAAACAGAATTTCTTCAATTCTCCAATCCAAGATCCAAGACAAAAGTAAAATGAAATTGAAAGCAAATGAAAACAAGAAATTAAAGTTCACTCAGTGACAAAAGCTTCCCAAAAACTCTTATGAAAATTCTAAAAGGAAAGCTCTAAAAGAAAACTCTCCCGAAAAAGCTCTCTAAACAAATTGAATTCTATCCTATTTATACACTTTCCAAAATGATCTTCAAGCCTTGAGTTGGGCCTTTGTTCTTGGTGGAATTGGGTTGAAAGAGGCCTTGGTTGATTGCTCTTGAAGATTGAAGAAGAACCGAAGTGAACCAATTGAACCGGAAATGGAGTTAGCCAACGTTGGTCTTCAACGTTAGGGTCAAAGTTAGGGGTCTAACTTTGACCCTAACTTTTCATATCAGCAAACCACATTCTTCTGGTTTAGACGTTGGCGCCAACGTTAGGGGTCTAACTTTGACCCTAACGTTGGCCTTGCTTGGTGTGATTGGTGCCAACGTTAGCCTCCACATTAGGGGGCTAACGTTGGCGCAAACGTTGCCTACTCCCCCATTGTGATTTAAGTGCCAACGTTAGCCTCCAAGTTAGGGGGCTAACGTTGGCGCAAACGTTGGTAGCCCAGGGAGAAACTCTCAAGTTCCAACGTTAGCCTCCAAGTTAGGGGGCTAACGTTGGAGCTAACGTTGGCTACTTCCAAAGAGTGATTCATATGCCCAACGTTAGCCTCCAAGTTAGGGGGCTAACGTTGGGGCTAACTTCATGCAACCCGGTTCAATTTTCACTTATTCCATTGTCCTCTCTTCACTCCTAGCCATTCCTCTTTGCTTCAACCTTTCTCCAAGCCTTCTTCACCTATCATTGATCAACCAAACTAATCAAAGTTTTGCTCAAAATCATGAGGTATTCAATCTTCCACAATATGCAACAAATATAGTTCAAAACCTCATGAAATGGCATGAATTCACATATGGTTGGTTCAATCAAGGGAAACATGAAAATCTACTCAATTAGCTTGCTTGTAGCTTAAGAAAGTGCATAATTCTAATGAAAACAAAAGAAAAAGACTAGCTAAAATGGGCTAGGATGACTTGTCATCAATGGTATAGAGATCCACTTCTGGGGCCCACTTGGTGTGTGTTGGGGCTGAGACTTAAGTAATTCACGTGCATAAGGCCATTTTGGGCGTTCAACGCCAGGTTTGGATCCATTTCTGGCGTTGAACTCCAACTTTTAATCCTTTTCTGGCGCTGGACGCCAGAATTGGGCAGAGAACTGGCGTTGAACGTCAGTTTACGTCGTCTATCCTAGAGCAAAGTATGGACTATTATATATTTCTGGAAAGCCCTGGATGTCTACTTTTTAACGCAATTGGAAGCATGCCTTTTCGAGTTCTGTAGCTCCAGAAAATTCACTTTGAGTGCAGGGAGGTCAGAATCCAATAGCATCAGCAGTCCTTTTTCAGCCTGAATCAGATTTTTGCTCAGCTCCATCAATTTCAGCCAGAAAAATACCTGAAATTACAGAAAAATACACAACTCATAGTAAAGTCCAGAAATATGATTTTTTCCTAAAAACTAATGAAAATAAACTAAAAACTAACTAAAACATACTAAAAACTATATGAAATTAACCCCAAAAAGCGTATAAAATATCCGCTCATCAGTTTGCTATTTTATTAATCAGATATTTTCAGAAAGAGTTTGAGTTGAATAAACAGGAAATTAAATTGGGGAAATTAAGTAATTTAAATAAAAGCCTTGACTGGGAGTAGATTAGTTGGAAGCCCTATTCTTGTTGCATTACACTCAAGATTAATTGATAATTGAAGGTCGTTCCGTTTAGTTATCCCTTACCAAATAAGGGAAAGTCAAACAAGTTGGAATGATGTTTCTACTCACAAGTCCCAATCCGCTTACTTGGAAGGACTGGTGTTAGTGACTAGAGAGCCATCCAACAATAAACCCAATTACAATTTCTCTTTTGAACATTCCAACTCAAGGGTTCCTTTCAATCAACTCCCCATCAAGTCAGGGAACTACTCGCTCATTGTGAATGTAGAACTCATAACATAGGAAAGGGAATTAAAGAAAGACATGATAAATAAAACTCAAAGGAATCAATTAAAAATAAAAGTAACTCTTGTATTAATAAATTCTGAAATAATCCAAGTAAAGAAAACGAACTAGAATGACGAAGTCTTGATGAGGTAATAACTCTTCTCAATATCCCAATGCAAAGAGCAATCGAAATAAAAATCCTAAGAACTATGAATGTGTAGAGAGAAAACCTAAAGGAGGAGTAAAACTAGATCTAAAAACTAAAAACTGTGTAGAATGAATGTTGTCTTTGGTTCCTGCATGTCCTCTGGCTCTAGTATGCTTTTCCGGGCCAAAAATTGGGTCAAAACAGGGCCCAAAATCGCCCCCAGCGAATTCTACAGATTATACAGATCGCGCATGTCACGCAATCGTGTCATTCATGCGGACGCGTCATGCGGTGTTTTGCTTTGCCATGCGGGCGCGTCGTCCACGCCTCCGCGTCACTTGTGCTATTCCAATCCGCGTGGTCGCGTGAGCCATGCGACTGCGTCACTGCGATTTCCTCTCTTCCGCACGGTTGCGTGAGCCATGCGACCGCGTCACTTTTCGCTGGTCATCTCCTTAATTTCTTGTGTTCCTTCCATTTTTTCAAGTTTCCTTTCCAATCTCCAACTCATTCATGCCCTATAAAGCCTGAAACACTTAACACACAGATCACGACATCGAATGGAATAAAGGAGAATTAAAATGCATAATTAAAAGTCTCTAGGAAGCAAGTTTTCAATCATGTAATAATTTTAGGAAGGAAATATAAATGCATGCTAATCATATGAATAAGTGGGTAAAGATCATGATAAAACCACACAATTAAACACATTATAAACCATAAAATAGTGGTTTATCATTGGTCTATGGCAAAGCTTGCCACTTACCGGTGGAGATAGAGCACAAAGCATATTGGGCCATCAAGGAGTGCAATTCCAATTTGGGAGGGGCCAGAATAGAGAGAAAGCTACAACTAGTGGAATTAGAGTGTTTGTGGTTAGAAGCTTATGAGAACTCTAGACTTTACAAGGAAAGAATGAAAGTCGTGCATGATATGACCATAAGAGGAAAAGAAATTAGAGCCGGCGACCTAGTCCTCCTCTACAATTCGAGATTGAGGTTGATGCCCGGAAAGCTTAGGTCAAGATGGGAAGGACCTTATATAGTAGAAAAAACGGAGCCATACGGAGTCTATCATTTGCGCCATCCTTCAAGCTCCAACATTTTCAAGGTCAATGGGCATCGGCTAAAGTTATATCATGGTGAAAAATTAAAAAGCAACAAGGAGATGGAGGTGTTCCTTTTGGAAGATGCACCTAATGGCAACAAGAATTGAGCTAATGACTGTCCAACTTACGGACGTTAAACAAAAGTGTTAGGTGGGAGACACCCCCACCATGGTGAAATCTATCCTCTTTTGCCCTTTTGTATATACTCTTGAACTCTTGCTTGATTTGGTGATTGCGTAGCTTTTAAATTTGTTTAGATAGATTTTATTGTCTTAGTTGTGCTATTCATGAAGATTTGCATGGATTATAAGTAGGGTGGATTATTAGTGCATAAAAGCAAAACACCCCAATTTATATCTAGCATGGAATTTCTGGGTGTCTTTGGATCTTTTTAGTATGCCTTTCTTCAGGTTCAAAAAAAGAAAGGGATGCACGCGCAAGCATGCATGGCGCCTACGCATTTGCACAACTCTGAGTACATTTTCCCGAGAGTTGCACGAGCATTGCGCACACAACGCGCAAAACACGTAGGTACCTACCCACGCGTATGCGCGAGGCACGCCTCCGCGTCACCTAGCAACAAACTAATCCACGCGTGCGCGCACATGACGCATACGCATCGGTCAATCTGCGTGCCACTCTTGGTACATTTTTCCCGAGAGTTGCACGAGTGTTGCGCAAGCATTGCGCGCAACGCGCAACCCTTAGTCACGTGTGCGCGTATGGGACGCTCACGCGTCGTTCTAACTCTTGCTCACCCATGCGTGCACATACATGACGTGTACGCGTGGGTCGCCTTACAGGCATTCCCCCAGTACGTGTCACCCGAGACTTGTGTGAGCATTGCGCAAGTAATGCGCGAAACGCGCAGTCGCCTCCACGTGTGTGCGCGCTGTGACGCATACGCGTCCCTCATCTGTTCCCCCATCCACGCGTATGGGTGGCGTGCACGCGCGTGTCGCTCCTCGGACGCAGGTAATACACCAGTGCGCCCCTGTTTCAAATTTTCTCTTCTACTCCCCCTCTTCACCACTTCTCTCGCCCACCACCACCGGCAACTTCACCCACCATCGACCACCACCTCTGGCAGTCCCACACTCTATCAAAATCACCCCCAACGAATTTTGCAGATTATACAGATCACCCATGTCACGCGATGGTTGACAAACCCCAATTTGATGGTTTGTTTTGTATTGATTTTTGGGGATTTTATCACCTTTTACCCATATTTATTCAAGAAATAGCATGGTTTTGTATATTCTCCTTTAATTGTGCTTGAATGTGAAAACATGCTTTTTAGGACTCAAAATAGCTAAATTTAATTCACCTTGATTCTATTAGATGCCTTGATATGTTTGTTAAGTGATTTAAGGTTTAGGAGGCAAAGATTGGATCAAGGGAATGAAGAAAGAAAGCATGAAAAGTTGGAGAACTCATGAAGAAATGGAAGAACCGGAAAGCTGTCAAGCCGACCTCTTCACACTTAATCGGCCATAACTTGAGCTACAGAGGTCCAAATGATGCGGTTTCAGTTGGGTTGGAAAGCTAACATCCGGGGCTTCGAAACGATATAAGATTTGCTATGGTTGAACCGCTCATGATGACGCGTACGCGCATAGTACGCGCACGCGCCGTTGCTGCCACCTGGTTCACTTAAAGCAAAACGTGGCCAGCGAATTCTGAAGCCTTGTGGGCCCAATCCAACTCATTTCTGATGCTATTTAAGTCAAGGATTGAAGGGGGAATGAGGAGACGTTTCATACTTTTCAGACTTTTACATACTTTTCATACTTTAGAAGTTAGTTACCATTAGTTTAGTTTTAGCTTAGTTTAGTAGTGAGAATTAGTTTCTAGAGAGAGAAGCTCTCACTTCTCTCTAGAATTAGGATTAGGTTTAGTTCTTAGATCTAGATTTTAATTCATCTTCTTCTACTTCTATCTTCTCAATTCCTTGTTGTTACATTCATTCTTCTTCCATCCTTTTGTTGTAATTTCCTTTATGTTGTTCTTGCATTTTGTTGTAGATCTACTTTTGTTCCTTCCTTTCTCTTTCAATTCAATTCAAGGTAAATCATAATAATTGTGTTCATTTGATTTGTTGTTGTTTAATTCCTTGCAAATTGAGTAGTGTAGATTTACTTTTCTTTCAATTTTACTATGCTTTCCTTTTATGCTTTCCAAGTGTTTGATGAAATGCTTGGTTGGATTTTAGAGTAGAGTTTTATGTTCTTGGCTTGGAAAGGTAACTTAGGAACTCTTGAGTTACTAATGTCCAAGTAATTGATGATTGGGATTCATAGACTCTAGTTCTCACTAATTGAATTAGTGGAGAGTTAGGACTTATGGACTAGGATTGATATAGCTCATTTGACTTTCCTTTACTACTAGTTAGAGGATGATTTAATGAGATTAATCCTTGCCAATTCTCATATTGTGGTTAGTGATTAGGATAGAGATCTTTGACCACCAACCCTTGCCAAGACCTTTTTAGCCATTAGTTTACTTTCTTACCATTTATCTCTCATGCTTCATATCAAAACCCCAAATATAACTCACAACCGATAACAAGACACTTCATTACAATTCCTAGGGAGAACGACCCGAGGTTTGAATACTTCGGTTTATAAATTTTAGGGGTTTGTTTTAGTGACAAACAATCTTTTGTATGAAAGGATTATTGCTTGGTTTAGAAACTATACTTGCAACGAGATTTCATTTGTGAAATTCTAAACCATCAAAAATCCAATTCATCAAAATGGCGCCGTTGCCGGGGAGTTGCAATGGTGTTATGTTATTGGTTATTGTATATATGTGAATATTGTGAATAGCTTGATTTTTGGATTGCTTGTTAGTTTTGCTTGTTCTAGGACTTTGTTTCATTATTTCTTGTTAGCTTTTGTTTCTTATTTTTACTTTTACTATGAATTCTCACTTTGGCTTTGAGTGTGATTACAACTATGTTGTAGGAAATGGGAACTTCAATGAAGATGTGCATCAAGGATGGGATGACCAAAGGTGGGTGGAGCCATATGCATATGATCAATCCCCATGGCAACAACCTCCACCAATGCACTATGAAGAAGAGCCATTCTATGATGCATACCAATCCAATGGCTATGGTGAATCTCCTTGTGACTTTCAAGAACCACCACCATATGCCTATGAGTCATATCCTCAACATGAGTCTCAACCACACTCACAAGCCTATTTTCAACAAACACCTCCATATGACCATGATCCTTACCCACCATACCAACCTCCTTTTGAACCATATGAGCCATACATGGAACCACAATTCCAAGATTACTACTCACAAGAACCACCTCAATACACACCACCACCTTACCAAGAAGAACCACCTTCCTATAATGAACCCTTTCTCCAAGACAATGAACCCTCTTATCCACCCCAATCCTCAATGGATGAAACCCTCGGTGTTCTTCTTCAAGGACAAGACGAGATGACAAGGGATGTGCAACAATTCATGACCGCCTTGGATGAGGTGGTAAACCGGTTAGCATCCCAATGCTTGAACACTCAAGGGACTCCCATGGCTACATGTGGAGAAACAAATGAAGAGCATAACATGAAGGAGAGATTGGTGGAGAACGAGGGAAGTTGCTTTGTATTGGAACAATTGGAGGAAGCTATAATTGTTGAAGAAGATGAAGAATTTGTTGAAGACTTAGGAGATGCGGAGCTTCCATGGGAACATAGAGTTGAAGAAAACCCCTCCAAGATGATTGAAAGTGATGCTAGGGAGGAAAGTGCACACCTTCCAAGGCATATCCCATATGAAGACTTGGATGGGATAGAGAAAGAATTGAGTTCCCTTGGTGATGAAGATCAAGCATCAAGTCTTAGTGATGAAGAATCCTTTAAGCATGAAGAACCTTCTCCGGTTGGATTTGAAAGCGTTGAGGAGGTAAATTTTTCTCACCCTCCCTATTATGATTTGAGTAAAGGAAAAGGTTTAGATAAAATTGTTGAACAAAGGATTGAGATTAAGAGATCTTGTGAAGAGGTGGAAGTCCCTAGAAATAGAAGAACGAGGGTTGGTTATGCTTTGTCAAGATCTTTGGAAGCATCTTTGCCTAGGTTGTCATCTACCCCTTCACTTGAGTGGGTAAAATTCATTTCTATTAGCTTTATTGTCCCACTTGAGTATGGCTTGCTTGAAACGGATGGTCAACTTAGGATGCTCTGTGGGATGAAGCGTAAGCGAAAGATGTTTCGTGGTTGGCGTTGCAAATCAAGGCTCATTTTGGTTGATACTTCAAGAGTTGAATACAAAGGTGGGAATAGTGCTCAAATAGATGGGTCTAGGAGGCTTGTTGGTCACTATATAGAGAATTCACCTTACTCACCACCCGGTTGGACGAATAATGATGATCAACCTCAAGATGGGTGTGAAAACAAAGTGTGGGATCCCGGATTACAAGAAGAGGATCAACTTAGGGAGCCCCAAGCTTGTGAAGAACTCCATCAAGACTTGGCTCAATCCATGAAGAATCTTGGGGCACAATGGAGAACCAAGCATTGGTGGGAGTTCCAAGATGAATACAAGCACAAGCCACCTTGATGAGGAGCTCCCCATAAGTCCAACTTAAGGACAATAAACAAAAGTGCTAGGTGGGAGACAACCCACCATGGTAAAATCCTTTCATTTTCTCTTTTGTATATATTGGTAGAATTAGTTTAATTTCATGTTTTGTTTAGTTAGTTGAGTATGTTTGGTACTTTAAGTATGTTAAATAAGGTTTTATGGTGTTTTGGTAGCTGTTTGGAGGTTTGGAATGCTTGGATTGGTGCAAAAACATAGAAAAAAATTTTTGAAAAACAGAGCACCATCCACGCGTACGCGTACATGGCGCGTACGCGCACGTCCAGCATTTTCGACCATCCACGCGCGCGCGCCATGCGTGCGTACGCGTGGATTGAGAAGTTCCAACCTCCATACATTTTCCAGAGAGTTGTGCCTGCGCCGCGCCAACGTTGTGCCTCTGGCACAAACCCCACTTGCGCACACGCGCACATGACGCGTACGCGCCACTCTCGAAATAAGCCAACGACGCGCGCGCGCCATGTGTGCGTACGCGCGGATTTCTTTCTCCCATCCACTTTTCTTTTCTTCTCCTCTTTCCAATTCTTTCCTTCTCCTTTCTTCTTCCCTTCTCCTAGCCCTCATCCAACACTTCCAAACACCATGAATAACCATTTATTTTAGTTAGTTAATTAGTTAGTTGGTTAGTTACTTAGTTAGTTTTCGTTTAGCTTTCATTTTATTTTCTCTCTTTTCATTATACGTGTTGGAGTATTGACTTTGTTTACTATACATTGCTACATCCCTTATTGCCTAAATGCTATTTTAGCATGAATGTTTTTAGATAATCTTTGTTGAATTCTATGATTGAGGTTATATTTTGTTACTTGGTTTTGAGTTCTTCATGCTTACCTTTTGAAAAATACCAAGTGATGAGAATTGTCTTCGAGCTTATAACTCTTTTGAATTGCATGTTATAGCTAGCCACCATGTGATTTGGATCCATTTCCCTCGATTAGGCAACCTCTTGATGGATGATGTTGTGCATTTACCTTAATGCATTGTGTTCATGATTATATCCATCCATATGTTTGACTTGAATGCTTTCATGCTTCTCTAATGCTTGTCTTACCTTACAAGCTTACTTAAAGCATCTCAAGCACACTAGGATAAGTGAAGTGCATGCTTCTTTTGTGACATAGCTTTTATGCTAATGTGTATTCTAAACCGCGCAATTTAGAATTCACACACTTAATATTTCTTAATATCACACTAATTCACTCACCTCATTCTAGTGATTTACCTCATTCCAACAATGTATGCTTCCTTGCTTTTATATCTTCTCATCTTATGGTGTTATATTTTTGTTTTTCATAACGAATGCACCACAAGCAACCATGGAAGCGGAAGAAAGAACACATAGCAATCCGGAGAGTCGCCGTACCCCCTTGCTCATCTTTGAGTGCACCGAGGACGGTGCAAACTTTTAAGTGTGGGGAGGTCGTCCGACCGATCGGCAATCTTGGGTGACAAATTTCTAATCCCAACACTTTTGCATTTCATTCTAGGATTTTAGGATTTTTACTTGCATTTTTTTATTTTTGCATATGCATACACAATAAGCTTAGTCAAAATAATGAAAATTTTCCAAGGATTTCTATCTATAGGGCACCAATTGATTTGAGTGAAAATTTTTTCATAGAACTTGCTTGAATTATATATTATGGATCATGTTTTGAGCTAAGAACACAAGCTTGTGAGACTTGAGCCTAATAGCGTGGTTACATCTTATAACCACTTATTTTTCCTTCTTGTGTGCATTATTCTCTTTCTATGATTGTAATCTTTGATTTGTTTGATTCTTTATGTCCATTATTTTGTGTATTCATGCATTTATATGATTGAGGCCATCATTTTATTTAGCTCACTTACCCAAATAGCCTACCTTTTATCTTTCATTGTTAGCCAAATTTGAGCCTACGATTAACCCACTTGTTCTTAATTTAGCACATTACAAGCCTTAAAGCGAAAAACAATAAATGTCCTTATTTGGATTTTTGATTAGCTTAGGCTAGAGTGTGTGTATCATTCAAGTGTGGGAACCTTGGGACATTGGGTGAATAAAAGGGTAGTTTTGTATTATTATTGTAAATATTGGGAATTGGGTACATGCTCATGTATTGATTAAATGTATAGACCTTATGCATTGGTACTCTTGTATATAGTTTGAAAGAAAGAAAAAATGAGAAAAATAAAAAAAAAATATATGAAAAGTATAGAAAAAAATGGAAAAAGAAAGAAAACGAAAAAGAAAGAAATAAAAAGGGGACAAAATGCCCCAAGGTGAAGCTCAATAAGATCAATGCATATGAGTTGTGAAATGAAAAGAAAATGCATGAGTATGTGAAAAAGTGAAAAATGGGTAGCTAGATTAGAACTTAATTGTATAGGATGTCATAGGTTAGGTGGGAAGTTTAAGCTTATCAAAGATTCAAATTTCAAGCTCACTTGACCGAATATGCATCCTACCTTGACCCTAGCCCCATTACAACCAATGAAAAGACCTCATGATACTTGTATGCATGCATGAAATAAATGTTGATTGTTAGAAGAAAAACAAATCTTGGAAAGCATGAAATAGAGGAGAATCGAGTGAATCAACCCTAAACACTTGAGCGAATAGAGTGCAAACACATCCGGTGAGGGTTCGATGCTCAATTACATGTTTTCACCTATGATCATCATTCTTCATGCAAGTTTGTAAAAATATTTAATAACTCAATTCAATTGTGGATTAGACTTGCTAGTCCTTATCCCTTGTGCATATATGTTTCTTGGGAATTGATTTATTTTGACCAAGCACTTGCATTCATTTAGATAGTTGCATATAGGTAGATTGCATTTAGTTAGTTTCCATTGAATAAATGCCATACCCTTACTTCATTCTTGGTTTAAGCATGAGGACATGCTTGGTTTAAGTGTGGGGAGGTTGACAAACCCCAATTTGACGGTTTGTTTTGTATTGATTTTTGGGGATTTTATCACCTTTTACCCATATTTATTCAAGAAATAGCATGGTTTTGTATATTCTCCTTTAATTGTGCTTGAATGTGAAAACATGCTTTTTAGGACTCAAAATAGCTAAATTTAATTCACCTTGATTCTATTAGATGCCTTGATATGTTTGTTAAGTGATTTAAGATTTAGGAGGCAAAGATTGGATCAAGGGAATGAAGAAAGAAAGCATGAAAAGTTGGAGAACTCATGAAGAAATGGAAGAACCGGAAAGCTGTCAAGCCGACCTCTTCGCACTTAATCGGTCATAACTTGAGCTACAGAGGTCCAAATGATGCGGTTCCAGTTGGGTTGGAAAGCTAACATCCGGGGCTTCGAAACGATATAAGATTTGCTATGGTTGAACCGCTCATGATGACGCGTACGCGCATAGTACACGCACGCGCCGTTGCTGCCACCTGGTTCACTTAAAGCAAAACGTGGCCAGCGAATTCTGAAGCCTTGTGGGCCCAATCCAACTCATTTCTGATGCTATTTAAGTCAAGGATTGAAGGGAGAATGAGGAGACTTTTCATACTTTTCAGACTTTTACATACTTTTCATACTTTAGAAGTTAGTTACCATTAGTTTAGTTTTAGCTTAGTTTAGTAGTGAGAATTAGTTTCTAGAGAGAGAAGCTCTCACTTCTCTCTAGAATTAGGATTAGGTTTAGTTCTTAGATCTAGATTTTAATTCATCTTCTTCTACTTCTATCTTCTCAATTCCTTGTTGTTACATTCATTCTTCTATCCTTTTGTTGTAATTTCCTTTATGTTGTTCTTGCATTTTGTTGTAGATCTACTTTTGTTCCTTCCTTTCTCTTTCAATTCAATTCAAGGTAAATCATAATAATTGTGTTCATTTGATTTGTTGTTGTTTAATTCCTTGCAAATTGAGTAGTGTAGATTTACTTTTCTTTCAATTTTACTATGCTTTCCTTTTATGCTTTCCAAGTGTTTGATGAAATGCTTGGTTGGATTTTAGAGTAGAGTTTTATGTTCTTGGCTTGGAAAGGTAACTTAGGAACTCTTGAGTTACTAATGTCCAAGTAATTGATGATTGGGATTCATTGACTCTAGTTCTCACTAATTGAATTAGTGGAGAGTTAGGACTTATGGACTAGGATTGATATAGCTCATTTGACTTTCCTTTACTACTAGTTAGAGGATGTTTTAATGAGATTAATCCTTGCCAATTCTCATATTGTGGTTAGTGATTAGGATAGAGATCTTTGACCACCAACCCTTGCCAAGACCTTTTTAGCCATTAGTTTACTTTCTTACCATTTATCTTTCATGCTTCATATCAAAACCCCAAATATAACTCACAACCGATAACAAGACACTTCATTACAATTCCTAGGGAGAACGACCCGAGGTTTGAATACTTCGGTTTATAAATTTTAGGGGTTTGTTTTAGTGACAAACAATCTTTTGTATGAAAGGATTATTGCTTGGTTTAGAAACTATACTTGCAACGAGATTTCATTTGTGAAATTCTAAACCATCAAAAATCCAATTCATCAATGATGCGGGTGGAAACTGTCTCTCAACAAATTTTCTTCAGCAAGTGTACCGAATTTGTCGTCAAGTAAAAACTCACAATAGAGTGAGGTCGAATCCCACAGGGATTGATTGATCAAGCAACTTTAATTAGAAGAATGTTCTGGTTAAGCGAATCCAGAATTTGGGTTGAGAGTTGCAGAAAATAAAATGGCGGGAATGTAAATAACAGAAAAGTAAATGCTAGAATTAAAGGACTGGAAGTAAATGACTGAAAATAAATTGCAGAATTGTAAATGGAAATGGGGGATTTGCTCATAAAAGTAAATGGCAGAAATTAAAGAGAATGGGTAAGATCAGAGATGGGGAGTTCATTGGGCTTAGGAGATGTTGCAATTCTCTGGATCAAGTTCATTTTCATCTCTTCCTCAATCAATGCACTCATTGATCTCCTTGGCAATCTTAATTGATTGAATTACAATTTCTTGCAATTCAATCTCTCAAATCTTGATCAATAGCCAATTCCTTGGTCAATTGCTCATGAGAAGAGATGAAGTATGGTCACTGATTATACCACATGCATTTCCCAAATCAAGTATTGAGAGGGTTATAGTCACATACCCATCCAAACCCAATTTGGTCTAGCATGAGAAAGCATTTCTAGATTGATCTCTTCATTCCTCTTTCAAGGTTCAGAAGAGATCCAAGTTTGAATAGCTTCTTTTCCAAGATAACTACTCAATTGGATGAAGATCGAAAGCTTTCAAGTAAAATCAAGAGAAAAGATAGAAGAAGAATAATGAAAATTAGTATTGATCCATCAAATTACAACAGAGCTCCCTAACCCAATGAAAGGGGTTTAGTTGTTCATAGCTCTAGAAAATGAAAACAAAGATGGAGAATACATCATAGAACTAGAAATTGCAGAGAAAGTAAAATACAGAGAGTAGTTCGCTTTTTCCCCACTTTTGGAACTCTCCTCAACAATTCAAAGCTACTCCTATACATACTACTTCTCTCAGCTTCTAGTTGGCTCTTCAAGTCTTGGGCCTTTGGAACTTGAGTTTGAAGCAGTTCTCTTCTTCATTTGGGCTTGGCTTTACTTGCAGAGAGAAAATGTGAAGTGGGCAGAGACCTTAGCTCAGGACGTTAGGGGTGTTAACGTTTAGTGAAAATATAAGTTCGAGAACGTTAGTGACAATCAACTTTCTCACTAACGTTACTAAGTAAAAGCCACGTTAACTTCAACGTTAGTGGCATAAACGTTGCCACTAACGTTGCCTCTAAGTCCTTCGCACACGTTATTGAGACTTAACATTTCCAATAACTTTGAAAAGCCCCCTTTGTTCCCACGTTAGAGCCCACGTTAACTTAGTTAACGTGGCTCTTTAACGTGGGCTTGCCATCCTTCGAGAACGTTAGTGACACTCAACATTGTCACTAACGTTCCAAGGTGCCCCTATGCCTCACGTTAGAGTCCACGTTAACTAGGTTAACGTGGCTTCTAACGTGGCCATGCTTAGCCATCCCCAACGTTAGTGACAATGTTGAGTGTCACTAACGTTGGCCATTCTTTCACTCATCAACCTTATCTTCCACGTTAACTAAGTTAACGTGGAAGTTAACGTGGCTCCTTGGAGGGTTGTGTGGTTACTTCCAACGTTAGTGACAATGTTGGGTGTCACTAACGTTGTCGACCATGCTTGCTTCTTACGTTAGCTCCCACGTTAACCAAGTTAGCGTGGGAGTTAACGTGGTATGTTTCTCCTTAGGCCAACGTTAGTGACAATGTTGAATGTCACTAACGTTGGTGTTTCTCCCCCTTTCTAACGTTAGAGGCCACGTTAACTAAGTTAACGTGGACTCTAACGTGGCCACTTATGAGCATTTGCCAACGTTAGTGACAATGTTAAGTGTCACTAACGTTGGCTTAACTTCCCTTCTCCACGTTAGAGTTCACATTAACTTAGTTAACGTGACTCTTAACATGGTCAATGATGGCTTTGAGAGCGTTATTGGCAATCACTTTTCTCATTAACTTTGCAAGTTACCTCCAATTCCTTGCTTCCTTTGGTCCTGAAATCAAGCAATAGAGCGCATCAAAGTTCTAGTCCAAGTCATGGGCAATGCAACATACAATTTGTCACTAAACTTATGCAAAATCCTCATGAAATAATGTAAAATGCACAATGTATGCTTGAATCAAGGTGTAAGTGAATATCTACCCAAAACTAGCTTATTTCCTAAGGAAATGCATGAAACAAATCTAAAAACAGTAAAGAAAAGGTCAGTGAAATTGGCCAAGATGCCCTGGCATCACAACACCAAACTTAAAGCTTGCTTGTCCCTAAGCAAGTACTGGAACAAGAGAATGATGAATGGAATTCCAAGAGCAATGAGTCATTCTTGTGGAAGTCATATCACTGATTTTATGGTGGTTTCATGCATAGCAACTTAGGTTCATTCCTGGCTTTCAGACCTTTATCATGTCTTAAAACACTCACTTTGCTTACATCCCATGAAACTTTTATTCATTGATCCCTTTATTGTCATTTCAGAGCTTATTGGTGTTCTTAGGCTAAGTGCTCTGTAAGGGGGCAACTTTTTAAGATAAGCTTTCAGCCAACACTCCCGAACCAGTTGGTTCAAGGTGCTAGGTGTTGAAGCACCCCTAAGGACTTACTCCCTCAAGTCTCTCCCCCATACATACACACCACAGGCATATAGTAAGTTTATTTTTCTTCTTGAGACCTTGGTGTCCAGCACCTCTTTGGGTTACTAAATGCTCTGTGGTGAGGGTTACTCTTGATAATGGACTTTCAGCTGATAATCCCGGGTTAGTTAACCCAAGTTACCAGGTGATAAAGCACCCCTAAGAGCTTATTCATCCAAGTAGATCCCTCACATAGGAACACCACAGACACATATCTTAAGATCAAAACCATTGGTGCCTAGCCTTATTGCTTACTCTTTTTCTTTTGTTTTTCCACTTTCATTATTCTTTTCTCTTTCTCTTATTAGGATCTTGTCATACTCATATACTTAGTCTCATGAGTATATTCAAAGCAAAGTATTCAGGCCAGATAGTTGTCATCCCACCTTATGGTTGAACCAACTTAGCTAACTTATGATCATACCACAAACTCATGAATGTACTCCATAGTGTGAACTCCACTCTGGTCTTTTGAAACATAAACATTCTCTCTTCATTTGATTAAAAGGGACAAGCATTCAAGTAAGTTAAGGAGGATGCAGTGACATAAAAACTAGCACACAGAGACCTATTCAGAACTTAAAAGACAGAATTTATAAAAAAAAGTTTGAACAAAACATGGAAGCAAGTTCTATTTCATACAATATCTTCCTTATTTAAAACATAGAGAAAGGTGGAATAAAGAAGGAACTCCACCACCTTTTATTGTTGTGGATGTCCATGCTCTTTTCCTTACTTATCCTCCTTGTTTCCTCTTGCATTTTCTCGCATCCGTGCCAATCTTGCTTGCTTCCAATCCTCAAGTGCCTTCCTCACTGACTCATGACTCTCTTCAACCCTTTGTCTTTCCTCTCGTGCTAATTCATCCTTCATTTCTTCATACCTGGCTATTCTTGGATGCAATATTGGCAGCTGTCCCACTAAGTAGCCGAGCCTGGCTTGAGTGTTTATGTGATGTCCTGTTTCGCTCATGTAAACTCCTTTTGCGAATGCCCTTTGCTCGTCCAATAGTTCTGCCTATTCTATTTGTCTTCGATGCATCTCATGTATGTGTGCCCCTTGATGTGCTTGGATGTTGATTAGCCTCTGGATGGATTCTTGTTGCTCGTTTTGTCTTTGTTCTATCCTGTTGAATGTTTCTCCCCATTGTTGTCCTTGACTTAGTTGATGTTCCATCATTTGCCTTTGCCACTCACCTTGCTGAGTCATCCATCTTGAGAGTGCTTCCTCTTGCTGCCCCATCATCTGTAGTTGAAGCTCTTTCTGTGCTCCTTGGCTTTCCAAATATTGTCTAGACAAGCCATCAATGGCTTCCTACAATTGGTGCATGTCCAAGGTCTGTTGTGCTTGACCCTCTAAGCCTTGTCCTTCCACTACTTGAGGGGCTATCCTCTTCCTTTGCTTCCGCTGAAGCAAAGGGGATGCTGTAGCATTCATCCTTCGTACAGTTATTGGGATACCTTCCTTTATCCACATGGGGTTCTCATCTTCAAAAACCACCCCAGCTTTCTTGCATATTCGGTAAATAGTGCTGGGGTAACCTAACGTTTCCTCTTGAGTCGCTTTTCTCTGCCATCTTTCTAATACCTTCAGCTATGAGTTCATGGACCTTGATTTCTCCCCCCTTCAGTATACAGTGCACCATTGTGGCTCTCTTGACATTCACCTCCGAGTTGTTTGCAGCTGGAAGAATAGACCTTCTCACTAGCTCAAACCACCCCTTGGCTTCAAGAGTGAGATATGTTCTCTTGATGAACTTTGGTTTATTTCCCGCACCCCTTTCCCAGTCAGCTCCTGGTACACAAATATCTTGCAGAATCTGGTCATAATTGGGGTTGTCCAATCTTGAGTGATAGCTTTCTTCTTCAAACTATATAGACCGTAGCTTCAATGCCCTCATGACACTCACGGGACCAAAGTCCACCATCTTTCCTCTTACAAAGCTTGTATAGGACTCATCCTTCTTATCATATCGAACCGCATTTGCATAAAATTCTCTTATGAGGTTTGCATTCACCTTAATGACCGGGTCAGTGAGGAGCTCCCATCTTCTCCTTTCTATCTTCTCTATGATTTCGGGACACTCAGTCTTTTTAACTTGAAATTCTAGCTCATAAATGATTTCCTTATCAACCATCCACCCATATTGCAATACATGATGCAAACTTCTAAATCTCTTTTCATCATATGGGTGTTCTTCCATGGGTTCCTTTCCCTTCCTTCCTTTAGAGCCCGAAGATGCCATGAATGATAGTTAATATGTGAAGGTGGCAAAGTTGTGGAGATTTTTGGTTGTTTAGGGTTTTATTGCAATGAAGAGAGTGAGGTGGGAAAAAGGTTTTTTAATGGGGTAGGAGTGTCTTGTACCGAAATGGAGAGTGGTGAAGAGTGGGTAATGACAATGAAGGTGGGTATGGAACAAGGGTCGTTTATATAGAGAAGTTGTGAGAGAAATGAGGATGTGGATTGATTGAGTGGTTACTTGATGGACGGTTGGGGTGATGCATGGATAAAAGACAAGGATCATCACTTTATGAATAAGATTGCTCGGTCTTTTAGGGGTTCCATTTTTCCAATGTTGCATGGCAACATTTTCCAATGTATTCCCTTTTTAGAACAAGTGTGTAGCCCTTCCTTTTGTGGTGTCCGATCCTTCTTTGCTTAGTTGCCCAATCTATCCCTTTTTATGCTTCTTTTATTTTCCTATAAAGATTTAAAATAAGGAAATTAATATCATAAAAATCAAACTCTACGGCTAGAATAATAAAGAGAAGAAAAAGAGTTTGTTTATTTATGAATTTCAACTAACTAACTACTTGTGTATCCTTATGCATTTTGGTGGCACCATGGGGTGACACCAAACTTAGTTTGAAGAAATATGATGAAAAGTTTTGTTCAAAGCTCCCAAGACTAGCATGCATCTTGGTTTGCTTTGAACACCAAACTTGTTCTTCACTATATGCTGCATGATAAAGATTTCACCAAGTGTTTGTCAAGTTTGGGTTGAAATTCATAAACATTGATTTATTCATTATTTTAAAAACATATAAAACATGGGTTGCCTCCCATGAAGCGCATCTTTAGCGTCACTAGCTTGATGTTTTTCCCTCATCAGGGTGGTTGGTAGTGCTTAAAGTCCTCCCCTCTTGCTGTGGACTTATATCCATTGGTTGGATCAATGATCTCCACATGTTCTAGGGAAAGAACTCTGTTGATAGTGAAGACCTTAGGTAACTGAGATGGTACAGTAGGGAGATTAGGGGGAATATCTGGGAAGTAAGCTGAGATAACTCTATCCCCTTGAGAGAAGTCTTCCGTAGGCATCTTCTTGTTCCTCCACCTCCTTGGTACCTTCTTCTTTGTTTCTTTTGAGGTTGCCTTCCCCTTGGTGACCTCTTTTTCTAAAGGGGTTGTGATGCTGTCTTTACCTACCTCTAGAGATTTAGGTTCCTCCAATTTTTCCTTGAGCTGTGGCAATTGCTGTTTTCCTTGTTTATCAATTAAGGGGATCTCAGAATGATCTGGCTGTGCTTCAATGCTTGTCTCCTCCTTCTCATTATTATTTGTGCTTAGTTCCTTGTCCTCTTGATCTGTTTCTTGTGAGAGTTTGAAAACATTGAAGCTGAGTCGTTCATCATGGATTCTCAATATTAGCTCCCCTTTCTCTACATCGATAAGTGCTCTGGCCGTAGCTAGGAATGGTCTTCCCAATATGATTGGATGAGTGTGACTCTCTTCCATGTCCAGGATGACAAAGTTCGTTGGGAGAAAGTATTTCCCAACCTTTAGCAACACATTTTCCACCACTCCTACTGCTTGCTTTTGAGTTTTGTCAGCCAGTCTGATGATTACATCTGTGGGCATTATCTCATTGATCTGCAGCCTCTTCACCAGGGATAAGGGCAGTAAGTTGATGCTGGCCCCCAAATCACATAGTGCTCTATCGAACATAGTTTCACCTATGGCACAAGGGATGTGAAAACTCCCTGGGTCTCTTCTTTTTTTAGGCAACTCAGGTTGAATAAGGGCACTACATTCCTTGTTCATCACTATAGTCTGGCCTCCTTTGAGTGAGCTTTTCCTGGGAAGAAGCTCCTTCATATACTTGATGAATGCAGGCATTTGTTGAATTGCCTTGATGAATGGTATGTTTACATGCAGAGATGCAAACAAGTCTAGGAACCTTGAGTATATTCTCTTTCTCACAGCACCATTGAGCAGTTAAGGGAAGGGTGCATAGAGCTTCAGCAGCTCTTGTTGTGAGATTTCTGGTTCTTGGTGATCTCTATCCTCCTCCTTTGTTGAGTTGTCTTCAGGTTGTTCGAAAAGTGTGCCTTGCTTGTCTTCAGTCTCTTGATCACTTGTAGTGACCATTTTGCAATCTTTCCATCTTACTTTCTTTGCTTCTCCTTTGTAGTTTTTCTCCGTGTCACTTGGGAAGCTATCAGTAGGTTTGGGAATCTTCTCAGCTAAATATCCCACCTGGAATTCCAGCTTCCTAATGGTCTCTCCCTGGTTCTTAATATTGGCTCGCACCTCCTCTTTGAACACCTTATTTTCTTGAATCTCTTGGCATATTCCTTCAAGTAAGGCTTCAATCTTAGAGAGCTTGTCATCAATTGATGGGTGATTCGGAGCAGATGTGCTGTTTTAGTTTTGATAAGCGTGTGGAGAAGTGTTGTTGTGGGGGTGTTGAGATGTCCTCTGTGTGAATTGCTGGTGAGCTGCATTGTTGTTGGAGTTGTAACGTCTCTGGTCTTGGTTTTGATCTTGCTCACTTCCCCACCCAAAGTTTGGGTGGTTTCTCCACCCAGGGTTGTAGGTCTTGGAGTATGGATCATAGTTTTTCCTTGGTGAATTCCCAATGTAGTTGGCTTGCTCCTGACTACCCTCTGCTTCTTCATTCACTCCTTCTTGGGTTGTTGATGAAGTTGAGATTGCTGCTACTTGGTTCCTCTCCATCTTCTTGGTGAGGTAAGCCAGCTGCTGGGTAATGAGCTTGTTTTGGGCCAACAGAGCATCTACATTGTTTAGCTCCATTACTCCTCTTGTGTTCCCTCTTTCGGAAGCATATAAGTAGTCGTTCTCTGCTACTGTTTCAATAACATCTATGGCTTCCTCAATAGTCTTCTTCTTGTTCAAAGATCCTCCGAATGAATGGTCTACGGCCTTCTTTGACTCACAAGAGAGCCCTTCATAGAAAATGTGCAGCTGCACCCATTCGTTGAACATATCCGGTGGGCACCTCCTTGTTAGGTCTTTAAACCTCTCCCATGCTTCATATAGAGTCTCACCATCTTGTTGCCTGAAAGTTTGGACCTCAGCTCTCAGCCTATTGATTCGTTGAGGAGGGTAAAATCTTGCTAAGAATTTGTTCACCACGTCTTCCCAAGTTGTCAAGCTTTCCCTTGGGAAAGATTCCAGCCACTTGGCTACTTTGTCCCTAAGTGAGAATGGAAACAAGAGCAGTCTATAGGTGTCAGGATGAACACCATTAGACTTTACTGTGTCACATATTCTCAGGAAGGTGGTCAAATGTTGATTGGGGTCTTCTTGAACACCTCCAAACGAATAGTTGTTCTGAACAAGGGTGATGAGCTGTGGTTTAAGTTGAAAGTTGTTGGCATGGATTGATGGCTTTTGGATGCTACTTCCACAATTGCCTGGGTTTGAATTGATATAAGAGCCCAAAATTCTTCTATCCTCCCAAGCATGATTTGCTCTACCTCCTCCCCCATGGTTGTGATCCTCTTCTTCATGATGGTTTTCCAAGTTGTCTTCCATGTTTGGTTCAAAGAATTCCTCTTCTTCCTCAGCACCAACCACTTTCTTTCCTCTTGCCTCCCTCCTTAATCTAAGGAAGGTCCTCTCAGGTTCAGAATCGAAGGAAGTTGAAGCCCTGCTTCTTCTCCCTGTCATACAACCATCAAGTGCAAGCAAGAAAAGATAGGTGCAGAAAGTATTTTTGTCAGAATTACTGTTAGTTGTGGGTGATGCAATATATCAAACAGTTAGTGGGTTAGCAAACAGAATTGAAAATAACAAAGAAAAACAAAAGAGTAGAGGGGGAAGGGAAGAAGTTTAACTAAAACAAAAAGTAAATCACTCAAACAAAAAATGAAATTCACAAAATAAAAATGCTCAATCTAGTGATCTTCCAATTTAATCATTGTTGATGCATAATCAATCCCCGGCAACGGCGCCATAAACTTGATGCGGGTGGAAACTGTCTCTCAACAAATTTCCTTCGGCAAGTGTACCAAATTTGTCGTCAAGTAAAAACTCACAATAGAGTGAGGTCGAATCCCACAGGGATTGATTGATCAAGCAACTTTAATTAGAAGAATGTTCTAGTTGAGCGAATCCAGAATTTGGGTTGAGAGTTGCAGAAAATAAAATGCCGGGAATGTAAATAACAGAAAAGTAAATGCTAGAATTAAAGGACTGGAAGTAAATGACTGAAAATGAATTGCAGAATCGTAAATGGGAATGGGGGATTTGCTCATAAAAGTAAATGGCAGAAATTAAAGAGAATGGGTAAGATCAGAAATGGGGAGTTCATTGGGCTTAGGAGATGTTGCAATTCTCTGGATCAAGTTCATTTTCATCTCTTCCTCAATCAATGCACTCATTGATCTCCTTGGCAATCTTAATTGATTGAATTACAATTTCTTGCAATTCAATCTCTCAAATCTTGATCAATAGCCAATTCCTTGGTCAATTGCTCATGAGAAGAGATGAAGTATGGTCACTGATTATACCACATGCATTTCCCAAATCAAGTATTGAGAGGGTTCTAGTCACATACCTATCCAAACCCAATTTGGTCCTGCATGAGAAAGCATTTCTAGCTTGATCTCTTCATTCCTCTTTCAAGGTTCAGAAGAGATCCAAGTTTGAATAGCTTCTTTTCCAAGATAACTACTCAATTGGATGAAGATCGAAAGCTTTCAAGTAAAATCAAGAGAAAAGATAGAAGAAGAATAATGAAAATTAGTATTGATCCATAATATTACAACAGAGCTCCCTAACCCAATGAAAGGGGTTTAGTTGTTCATAGCTTTAGAAAATGAAAACAAAGATGGAGAATACATCATAGAACTAGAAATTACAGAGAAAGTAAAATACAGAGAGTAGTTCCCTTTTTCCCTTCTTTTAGAACTCTCCTCAACAATTCAAAGCTACTCCTATATATACTACTTCTCTCAGCTTCTAGTTGGCTCTTCAAGTCTTGGGCCTTTGGATCTTGAGTTTGAAGCAGTTCTCTTCTTCATTTGGGCTTGGCTTTACTTGCAGAGAGAAAATGTGAAGTGGGCAGAGACCTTAGCTCAGGACGTTAGGGGTGTTAACGTTTAGTGAAAATATAAGTTCGAGAACGTTAGTGACAATCAACTTTCTCACTAACGTTACTAAGTAAAAGCCACGTTAACTTCAACGTTAGTGGCATAAACGTTGCCACTAACGTTGCCTCTAAGTCCTTTACACACGTTATTGAGACTTAACATTTCCAATTACTTTGAAAAGCCCCCTTTGTTCCCACGTTAGAGCCCACGTTAACTTAGTTAACGTGGCTCTTTAACGTGGGCTTGCCATCCTTCGAGAACGTTAGTGACACTCAACATTGTCACTAACGTTCCAAGGTTCCTCTATGCCTCACGTTAGAGTCCACGTTAACTAGGTTAACGTGGCTTCTAATGTGGCCATGCTTAGCCATCCCCAACGTTAGTGACAATGTTGAGTGTCACTAACGTTGGCCATTCTTTCACTCATCAACGTTAGCTTTCACGTTAACTAAGTTAACGTGGAAGTTAACGTGGCTCCTTGGGGGGTTGTATGGTTGCTTCCAACGTTAGTGACAATGTTGGGTGTCACTAACGTTGTCGACCATGCTTGCTTCTTATGTTAGCTCCCACGTTAACCAAGTTAACGTGGGAGTTAACGTGGTATGTTTCTCCTTAGGCCAACGTTAGTGACAATGTTGAATGTCACTAACGTTGGCGTTTCTCCCCCTTTCTAACGTTAGAGGCCACGTTAACTAAGTTAACGTGGACTCTAACGTGGCCACTTATGAGCATTTGCCAACGTTAGTGACAATGTTAAGTGTCACTAACGTTGGCTCAACTTCCCTTCTCCACGTTAGAGTTCACGTTAACTTAGTTAACGTGACTCTTAACGTGGTCAATGATGGCTTTGAGAGCGTTATTGGCAATCACTTTTCTCATTAACTTTGCAAGTTACCTCCCATTCCTTTCTTCCTTTGGTCCTGAAATCAAGCAATAGAGCGCATCAAAGTTCTAGTCCAAGTCATGGGCAATGCAACATACAATTTGTCACTAAACTTATGCAAAATCCTCATGAAATAATGTAAAATGCACAATGTATGCTCGAATCAAGGTGTAAGTGAATATCTTCCCAAAACTAGCTTATTTCCTAAGGAAATGCATGAAACTAACCTAAAAACAGTAAAGAAAAGGTCAGTGAAACTGGCCAAGATGCCCTGGCATCACGCGATCGCGTCATTCATGCGGACGCGTCATGCGGTGTTTTGCTTTGCCTCGCGGGCGCGTCGTCCAGGCCTCCCCGTCACTTGTGTTATTCCAATCCGCGCGGTCACGTGAGCCATACGACCGCGTCACAGTGATTTTCTCTCTTCCGCGCGGTTGCGTGAGCCATGCGACCGCGTCACTTCTCGCTGGTCATCTCCTTAATTTCTTGTGTTCCTTCCATTTTTGCAAGCTTCCTTTCCAGTCTCCAACTCATTCATGCCCTATAAAGCCTGAAACACTTAACACACAGATCCCGGCATCGAATGGAATAAAGGAGAATTAAAATGCATAATTAAAAGTCTCTAGGAAGTAAGTTTTCAATCATGTAATAATTTTAGGAAGGAAATATAAATGCATGCTAATCATATGAATAAGTGGGTAAAGATCATGATAAAACCACACAATTAAACACATTATAAACCATAAAATAGTGGTTTATCAACCTCCCCACACTTAAACATTGGCATGTCCTCATGCTTAGTTGAAGGAGATTAAATAAATGAATAGGAACATGTAAAACTCATGCAATGCAATGCAACCTATATATATGAATGCAACTATATGATTTTTTTCCATTTGATCAATAATAAATAAGCTCTTCAACACAATTACAAATCAAATTCCACTAATTCAATTCTCATGCAGTAAGAACAGATAAAAATGCAAGAAGACAGCTCATGAAAGCAGGGAATATAGAATTTTAAGCATTGAACCCTCACTGATGATGTATATACGCTCTAATCTCTCTAGTGTATAGGGCAATCACTCTATCCTTCTCTAATCATGCTTTCTAATTTTTTTGTTCTTATCCTAATCAATCAACAACATTTAATATACCAATGCAGACATCATGAGGTCTTTTCAAGGTTGTAATGGGGCCAAGGTAATGGTAAGGATACATATGTGGCTAAGTAAGCTTATAAACTGAATCTTTAATCAACCCAAGCTTTAACATAACCTATGTATATATTCTATATAACTTTAGAATTCATACCTAGCTACCCAGAATTTCTCTTTCACATTCCATACTCATGTATCAACTTTTATTTTAATTTTATCATACATGCATTGACCTTTGAATTCTTAACTTAACATTGGGGTAATTTTGTCCCCTTATTTATATATTGAATATTTTTGATTGATTTTTTTTAATATAAGCATAAAAATAAACATAGCTTATCAATGCACATAGATTTTTAATTCTTATAGTTTCACATGAGTAGGTATCCAAATTCCCATTCTATTATCATGACACATGCCCTTATTATCTTTTGTTCCCACAATTTCCCATACTTAATTACCACACACAATTCTATCTTAAGCTAACCAAAGATTCAGTTTGGGATATATAATTGTTTTTCTACTTAAGGCTAGTAATGTGGTAAAATATAGAACAAATGGGATTTAAAGGCTCAAAGTAGCTAACAAAGGTAATTGAAAGGGTAGGCTTAATTTGGATAAGTGAGCTAAACAATTAATGGCCTTAATCATATGCAAACATATAAATATAATAAATATTGGACATATAGGATGAAACAAAATATAGATTACAATCATAGAGAAGTAAACACACAAGAATAAAATAATTATAGTTAAATAATGTAACCATGCATAAAGGCTCAATTCTCACAGGTTGTGTGTTCTTTAGCTCAAAAATCATGTTCCAAATACAACTTCAAGCAAATTTAACATAAAAATTTAATTAAAATTAGTGAAATTTTGTTCCAAAAATAGAGTCTTAGAAGAAACTTATTGTCTTTTCAATCAAGTAGAACATGCATGCAACTAATCTATTACTATGTAATTTATCCTATTCTATAAAAGAAAAACTAACTAAATATCCTAATTTATTGGTGTTTAGGGAAGAGAAATTACCTCCGGAAGTCAGGTACTGACCGACCTCCCCACACTTAAGGCTTTGCACCGTCCTCGGTGCCATCTGTCAGGAACAGGGGTGGGCTGGTAGCAGTATCTCCACAGTCGGGACCGTCATGGCTCCCTGTGCTGGTAAAGAAAGTGGAGTCCGGGGTGTCTGAGTCTTTGAATTTTCCCATAATCAGCTCCTTGAGGTATGTGAATCGGCGCTTGTTACGACGCTTTCTCTCTTAGCTTTGTGTTCCTGCCAATCCAACCTTTTGAGTATCTGATGGAGCAGTTGGTCTGTGGTAGATGCTTATGGTACGGAAGGAGGAATGTCCTAAGCTGGTTCAATGGGCTGGCTTGTAGTGGCTGCTGAGGGTATGATATATTTCCCATTAGGGACATATTGATCATCCCGTGGAAGTATGGCTTTGGTGTCCCCAGCTCTGAAGGAAACTCCGGCTGCTGAGACGAGATCTGAGACCAAGGCGGGAAAAGGTAAGTTGCCCGCAATTTGTACGTGTCCCATGGCATTCCAGATGTGTCTTGGTAGGTTCAGAGGCTAGTCTATAAGGATGCACCATAGTAGAACGGCCATGTCCGCAGTGAAGGAGGACTCTTAAGTGCTCGAAAAGACGTAATGGGACATGATCTGTGCCCATACGCGAGCCTCCAAGGTAAGTGCTAAAGGTGAAATTCCCTTAGGGCGGATACGATGGTATCCGTAGATCCATCGGCTGCCAGGTAGTGCGATAACTCTGAGAACGGCGTCCCAGTCAAATTGGTACATCTGGCGCTTGAGTGCAGCTTCTTGAAAGGCGTCCAAACCTTCTGGAATAGGGGGAAGACCTAGAGCTTTTTGAATGGCCTCTTCTGTAATGGGGACTTGCTTCTGATGGACAAAGATAGACTGCAGGGTTGGCAGGTGGAAGTTGGAGTAGAACTCGACTACCCAAGAAAGATTGACCTGCCTTGGCTGTCTCTGTAGGAAACCCCATTGTCTTTGTGCAATTTGCGGCTCAACAAAGGTAGCAATATGGTTTGGGAGGAGAAGAAGGTATTCGTTGTTGTAGCTCCTTTCTGCCAGGATGGGGAACATCTGCTCACAGTAGCGATTGGGAAATCGTGCAGTGTACTTTGCTGGGAAGGCTTTTTCTTTATCATCAACCTTTATAATCCTCTTAAGTCTCTTTGTTGAGGGTTTAACCGCAGTTGAAGAGGGTTTTGCCACTAATGCTCTTTTTGTTCCTCTTCTTGCTGTGGATTTGGGAGTAGCTTTCTCTTTTCCTTTCTTGGTGGCCATTCTGAAAAAGAGAAGAGAAAGTAAATTAAATTCAAAGAGATAGAGCAAGGAAGAGAACGGAAAAGGGTGGTTATGAATGCACAGTAAAAGGTAAATGATGTTAACACATGGTCATGACTACATGTGAAAAGTCATCAATGGAAAATTGTTAGTGCATATGATGACAAGTGAATGCAAGGTGTTTATTGGCATGCTGGCAAAGGCATGAGTAGCATAGATCAAGCATCACTCGTAATAAACCATCACGTTTGTATTGACAATTATTTATAACGAATAAAATATAAAAGGGGTTTTGTGAAAAACAGGCATTTAATAGTAGAGTAGAATAACGGAGAAAAGTGCAAAATGCCATATGGGCTTTTTCACAAACACATAGCATGCATGGTGAAATAATGTATGGAAAGTATTAAATTGAACATGCAAGTAACCCTTTAAAAAGTAATATATAATTGCCAAACAAATTTAGAACAATCCACAAGCATATAATGAGAAATAATGACTCAAATAAATTTCTAATACCAAGTAAAAAGGAAGAAAATATGAATAATGAAAGTAAAAAGATAAGATAAAAAGAAAAATAGAAAAGTAAGGAGAGAAGAAGAAAAAAAACCTTGTTAATGGGGGAGAGAGAGAGAGAGTGGGGGTGTAAAAAAAGTGAGAAAGAAGGAAGAAGGAGGAAGGAAGAAGGGAGGAGGAAAAAGACAAAATACGTTTGAGGAGAAAAGGATAAGATAAGTGGCAAATCAGGGAAGCTCTGCGGCGTAATCGACGCGGTCGCGTGGGGCACGCGGTCGCGCGACTTGCGTTGATACTGATTGACGCGGTCGCGTCGGTCACGCGGTCACGTGACCCGTTTTATGCCACTGGCGCGAGGGCAGCCTCGCACTCGCACAACTCTCTGTTCAAAATCATTGATTGCCAAATATTGGGTGACGCGATCGCATGGGGCATGCGATCGCGTGAGTGGCCATTAGAAGGATATCACGCGGTCGCGTCGATCACGCGGCCGCATGGGAAGGATTGTGTGTTCAGCACCAATCCAGCACCACTCTAGCACAACCTTCGGTCGTGCACCCTTTTAACGTCGAATTCTAGGGCATGCGGCCGCGTGGGTCACGCGGTCGCGTGGGAGGCCAATGTTCCCATGTGACGCGGGCGCGTCGGCGATGCGGCCGCGTGGGGGCAATTTGTGCCATTGGCACGCCTCCAGCCACACTCCTGCGTGACTCTCTGTTTGTTTTTTTTTTTATTTTCTCCCATCTCCTTGCGACGCGGACGCGTCAATGATGCGGTCGCATCGCGTAACCCCTTTTTTTCATTTAAAATTAAAAATAAAAGTATGTAAATGCAAATGCACGAAATGTACTAATAAAGAGAAGAGTTATTAAATTGAAAAAACTAAAAATAATGAAAAGAATGATCATACCATGGTGGGTTGTCTCCCACCTAGCACTTTGCTTTAACGTCCGTAAGTTGGACGCTCCATTAGCTCAATCTTCGGCTATGTGAGGATCTTCCAAGAGGAAGATCTCGAGCTCCTTATTTTTCTGCATCCTCTCTCCATGGTACAGCTTTAAACAATGTCCATTAACTTTGATAAGTTCAGTGCTTGAAGGATGGCTTAGGTGATAAACTCCGTACGGTTCGGCCTTCTCTACTCTGTATGGACCATCCCATCTTGATCTCAACTTGTCTGGCATGAGTCTCAGTTGAGATTTGTAAAGGAGGACTAAGTCCCCAGGTTAGAACTCTTTTCTCTTAATGTGCTGATCATGTACAGCCTTCATCTTCTCCTTGTATAGTCTTGAATTCTCATAAGCTTCTAGGCGAAGGCTTTCCAATTCTTGCAGTTGCAATTTCCTTTCAGCTCCGGCTTCCTCAATTCCCATGTTGCACTCCTTTACTGCCCAAAAGGCTTTGTGCTCGACTTCAACAGGGAGATGACAAGCTTTTCCATAGATTAAGCGGAAAGGACTCATCCCAATGGGTGTCTTGTATGCGGTTCTGTACGCCCAAAGTGCATCTTGTAGCCTGGTGCTCCAATCTCTTCTATGAGGTTTGACTATCTTCTGCAAGATACGCTTTATCTCTCTTTTTGACACCTCAGCTTGCCCATTAGTCTGAGGATGGTAGGCTGTTGCAACCTTATGAATTATTCCATGCTTCTTCACTAATCCTGTTAGTCTCCTGTTACAAAAATGGGTGCCTTGATCGCTCACGATTGCTCGTGGTGATCCAAAGCGACAAATAATGTGGTTTCTCACAAAGGAAACAACAGTGTTAGCATCATCAGTGCGGGTAGGAATTGCTTCCACCCATTTGGAAACATAATCCACAGCTAACAATATATAAAAGTAACCATTAGAATTTGGAAATGGACCCATGAAGTCAATGCCCCAAACGTAAAAAATTTCACAGAAAAGCATAATTTGTTGAGGCATTTCATCCCTCCTGGATATATTACCAAATTTTTGGCATGGGAAACAAGATTTACAAAATTCAGCAGCGTCTCTAAAAAGTGTAGGCCACCAGAATCCACAGTCTAAGATTTTTCTAGCTGTTCTTTGAGGGCCAAAATGTCCACCACTCTCAGATGAGTGACAGGCCTCTAAGATGGACTGAAATTCTGATTGAGGCACACACCGTCTAATTACCTAGTCAGCACCACATCTCCATAATTATGGGTCATCCCATATATAATATTTAGACTCGCTTTTCAGCTTGTCTCTTTGATGCTTAGAAAATTTTGGAGAAAAAGTGCGGCTAACTAGATAATTAGCTACAGGTGCATACCAAGGGACTACCTGAGATACTGCTTACAAGTTATCAAATGGGAAATTATGAGCTATAGGAGTGGGGTCATCTGAAATGTGCTCAAGGTGACTCAAGTGGTCTACCACTAAATTCTGGTTACCACTCCTATCCTTAATTTCTAAATCAAATTCTTGTAATAGCAGTATCCAACGTATAAGCCTTAGTTTGGACTCCTTTTTAGCTAATAGATACTTTAGAGCTGCGTGGTCCGAGTACACTACTACCTTCGTACCAAGTAAATAGGCTCGGAATTTATCCAGAGCAAAAACAATAGCAAGAAGCTCTTTCTCAGTAGTAGTGTAATTGGATTGTGCTGCATCTAGAGTTTTAGACGCATAAGCAATAACAAAAGGATCCTTACCTTCACACTGAGCCAATGCTGCTCCTACTGCATGGTTGGAAGCGTCGCACATTATTTCGAATGGCTGGCTCCAGTCTGGTCCTCTCACAATTGGAGCTTGAGTCAGGGCGGTTTTCAGCTTATCAAACGCTTGTTTGCAATCTTCACTGAACTCGAACTCAATATCCTTCTACAATAGTCTGGATAAGGGAAGTGCTACCTTACTGAAGTCCTTAATAAATCTCCTGTAAAAACTTGCACGGCCAAGGAACGAGCGGACTTCCCTCACAG
The DNA here is from genome assembly GCF_059453495.1 of Arachis ipaensis. Taxonomy (NCBI): domain Eukaryota; kingdom Viridiplantae; phylum Streptophyta; class Magnoliopsida; order Fabales; family Fabaceae; genus Arachis; species Arachis ipaensis. The sequence goes on along the minus strand of NC_142437.1, from coordinate 62,132,351 downwards.
AAGAGAGGTAAGGTAAACTAGAAATAACATCCACCTTTGCTGGATCTACAGAAATGCCAGTATTAGACACAACATGTCCTAGTACAATCCCTTGTTTAACTATAAAGTGACATTTTTCAAAATTTAATACGAGGTTTGTACTGACACATCTATCTAATACTCTAGATAATCCATCTAAGCAAAGGCTAAAGGAATCGCCATAAACACTAAAATCATCCGTAAAAACTTCCACACAGTCCTCAATAAGATAAGAGAAAAGACTCATCATGCACCTTTGGAAAGTAGCTGGTGCATTGCACAAGCCAAAGGGCATTCTCTTGTAAGCATAAGTCCCAAAAGGACATGTAAAAGTAGTCTTTTCCTGATCCTCAGGAGCTATATGAATCTGGAAATAACCTGTGTAACCATCTAGAAAACAATAATGTGATTTACCTGACAGGCGATCCAGCATTTGATCAATGAATGGAAGAGGATAGTGATCCTTACGGGTTGCTTGGTTGAGGCGTCTGTAGTCAATGCAGACCCTCCAAGCGTTCTATACTCTGGTTGTTATGAGTTCTCCATGCTCATTCTTCACTGTAGTGACTCCAGACTTCTTTGGTACTACTTGTACTGGGCTTACCCATTCACTGTCTGAGATGGGATAGATGATATCTGCCTCCAGTAGTCTGGTCACTTTCTTTTTGACAACCTCTAAGATAGTGGGGTTCAGTCTTCTCTGGGGTTGACGAACGGGCCTTGCTCCCTCTTTTAAAAATATTCTGTGCTCACATACTTGAGGGTTGATGCCCACTATATCTGCCAAACTCCACCCAATTGCCTTCTTGTGCTTCCTCAGCACACTTAGTAACTGCTCTTCTTGTTGAGAAGTGAGTTCCCTTGCAATGATAACTGGACACTTTTGCTTGTCCTCAAGGTAAGCATATTTGAGGTGTGGAGGAAGGGGTTTCAAGTCTAACTTCTGATCATGGTCAGGCTCTGGGTTGTCTGGAGCTAGTAACAATGGTAAAGCACTGTCATTGTCCTCTGAGAATGTCCCCACACTTGGACCTTGTCCTGTGTGCTTCTCCTCTAATTCCTCCTGGTGAACTTCAGCTACAGTTTCATCTATGATGTCACACTGGAAGATAGAATGATCTTCTGGAGGGTGCTTCATAACTCCATTCAGGTTGAAACTTACTAATCGACCATCTATTTCAAAAGAGTATGTTCCTGAAAAAGCATCCAATTTGAACTTTGATGTCTTCAGGAAAGGTCTTCCAAGTAGGATTGATGATGGCTTCTCTGAGTCATTTTGGGGCATCTCCAGAATATAAAAATCAATGGGGAATGTGAGTCCCTTAATGCCCACTAATACATCTTCAGCAACTCCAACCACTGTAATAATGCTCTTATCTGCTAACACAAAATGAGCTGCCGACCTTTTTAAAGGAGGGAGCCTCAAAATATCATATATAAACAAAGGCATTATACTCACACATGCTCCTAAATCACACATGCAGTCAGAAATTATCACACCACCAATAGTACAATTAACTATACAAGGACCTGGGTCACTACACTTTTCAGGTAAACCTCCCATTAAAGCAGATATGGAACTACCTAAAGGAATAGTTTCTAATTCAATAATTTTGTCTTTATGTATACATAAATCTTTTAGAAACTTTGCATATTTAGGTACCTGTTGAATAACATCAAAAAGAGGAACAGTTACCTCAACCTTTTTGAATATCTCTACCATTTTAGGATCAGGTTCCAGCTGCTTCCTGGGCTTCCTTGCAAGTTGTGGAAATGGGATAGGAGTGGTGTCTTCTGCAGTATCTGTGCCCTGTGGTGCTTCCTTCTGTAGTTGAACTTCTTTTTTTTTCAGCTATATCCTGTATGTCCTCTTCCTCTTCAACATCTTCTATTTCCACTACCTCTTCAGCTGAGGCGTGTTCTGGTAGGCTTGGCTCTTCCTGATTCCTCTCCTGCAGTGTGGTTCCGGACCTTAGGGTGATGGCATTAATGCCACTCTTGGGATTGGGTAATGGTTGAGAGGGGATTCCACTGGAGCTCAAAGGCTGGTTATTGGAGTTATTCATTGATCCAATTTGTGAGACAAGAGCTTGCAGAGTAGCGTTCAGACCATTTAGAGTGGCATTAATGTTATTTTCCATGGTCTGTTGTCTCCGATCAATGGATTGTAGTAAATCATCATTAGAAGATGAGGAAGGATAAGTAATTTTAGAGGTCTGCTGTTGGGTATTCTGTGGTCCTTGGGATTGTCTTAGGTGAGGCACTCTATAAGGCTGGTTCTGGTTCTGCTGCCTGTTGTTGTTATTATTCCACCTCTGATTTCCCTGATTGTCTCTGCCTCATCTGTTGTTGTTGTCCCTCTAATTCTGGTTAGAATTGTTCTGCCATCCATGGTTGTAATTGCCACTTTGATTGTACCCTTGGTTGGGGCGATCATAGTAGTTATGAGAGGCTGCCACGGTGTTGTCTTCCTGCTGGAGCTGCGGATATTCATCAGTATAGTGGCTATAATCAGCACAGATTCCGCAAACTCTCTGTGGGACTAACTGTTGGTTTTGCTGTGGTGGAGAAGGTTGAGCTTGTTGAACTTGTTGTTGATTCAATTGCATCTGCTTCAGCAAGTTGGTCATTTCACAGATACTCTGAGTCAGAGCAGCAGTCTCTCTGCTAGAGGATACTTCTGCAATGACTTTTGAACGGCCTTGTTTCTGCCTGTGATTCAGCTAAGTCGATGATCAATTGCCATGCCTCGTCAGTGGTCTTGTACTTTTTCATAGACCCATTGCTAGCACTTTCCAATGTGGTCTTATCTTGGGGCCTCATGCCCTGTGTGATGTAACCGAGTAACACTATCTTGTCAATCATATGGTGGGGGCATGCTTCCAGAAGATTATTGAAGCGCTCCCAGGATTCATAGAGAGTCTCACATTCATCTTGAACTATCATGGAAATGTCTTTCCTCAGTTTATCAGTAACTTCAGCTGGAAAGAATTTTTCCAAGAATTCTCTTCTCAGTGTATCCCAGTTGGATATAGTTGCTGCTGGTTGAGTGTAGTACCACTCTCTTGACTTCCCCTCAAGAGAAAACGGGAAAGCTTTCAGCAAAATTGAAGTTTCATCTGCACCATCACGCCTGACAGTAGAACAGGCTGCTTGAAAATCCCTCAGGTGCTTGATAGGCTCTTGAGCAGGCAAGCCATGAAACTTGGGCATCAAATTGAGCAGTGCGGTCTTTATTTCAAAGTATGTAGCCACCGCTGGGTGATGCGCTTGAAATGGTTGCATTGTAAAATCAGGGGCTCCAGCCTCCTGAATAGTAACTCTCCTAGCTGCTGCCATGTTACCTGCACGTAAATCAACCAAATCAGTAGAACGGGGGCTGGTTTCTTTCTCAAGTGACGTTTTAGATCCGCCCTCAGAGAGGACTAACCGACGCCGAGCTTGCCTTATTCGTGAAATAGTTCTTTCAATCTCAGGATCGAATACTAGCAAGCTTGGATCAGGAAGTGAACGCGTCATCTAACGAAAGAAACAAGCAGCTCATGGTAGCAAGATAAAATAAAATGCAAATAAATAAAATCCAATTAATAACTTTAGCACTCTATTGCAAATCCCCGGCAACGGCGCCAAAAATTGACGTGGCGGAAATTGGCTAGTTAAGAATTGATATAAGTTATGCGTTGCAAGTATAGTTCTTAACCAACCAGAAATCCGTTTATCAATTTAGAAGGGTTGTCACAAAAATTAAAATTAAAATACTGGGATTATGAATCCCAGGTCGTCTCCCAACGAGTTGCAGAAAGGTGTGCTATTTTATTAATCAGATATTTTCAGAAAGAGTTTGAGTTGAATAAACAGGAAATTAAATTGGAGAAATTAAGTAATTTAAATAAAAGCCTTGACTGGGAGTAGATTAGTTGGAAGCCCTATTCTTGTTGCATTACTCTCAAGATTAATTGATAATTGAAGGTCGTTCTGTTTATTTATCCCTTACCAAATAAGGGAAAGTCAAATAAGTTGGAATGATGTTTCTACTCACAAGTCCCAATCCGCTTACTTGGAAGGACTGGCGTTAGTGACTAGAGAGCCATCCAACAATAAACCCAATTACAATTTCTCCTTTGAACATTCCAACTCAAGGGTTCCTTTCAATCAACTCCCCATCAAGTCAGGAAACTACTCGCTCATTGTGAATGTAGAGCTCATAACATAGGAAAGGGAATTAAAGAAAGACATGATAAATAAAACTCAAACGAATCAATTAAAAATAAAAGTAACTCTTGTATTAATAAATTCTAAAATAATCCAATAGTAAAATTGAGTAAATTGAAGGCCATGAAAGAGTAAAGCCAAGTAAAGAAAACGAACTAGAATGACGAAGTCTTGATGAGGTAATAACTCTTCTCAATATCCCAATGCAAAGAGCAATCGAAATAAAAATCCTAAGAACTATGAATGTGTAGAGAGAAAACCTAAAGGAGGAGTAAAACTGGATCTAAAAACTAAAAACTGTGTAGAATGAATGTTGTCTTTGATTTCTGCATGTCCTCTGGCTCTAGTGTGCTTTTCCGGGCCAAAAACTGGGTCAAAACAGGGCCCAAAATCGCCCCAAGCAAATTCTGCAGATTATGCAGATCGCGTATGTCACGCGATCACGTCATTCATGCGGACGCGTCATGCGGCGTTTTGCTTTGCCACGCGGGCGCGTCGTCCACGCCTCCGCGTCACTTGTGCTATTCCAATCCGCGCGGTCGCGTGAGCCATGCGACCGCGCCACTTCTCGTTGGTCATCTCCTTAATTTCTTGTGTTCCTTCCATTTTTGCAAGCTTCCTTTCCAATCTCCAACTCATTCATGCCCTATAAAGCTTGAAACACTTAACACACAGATCATGGCATTGAATGGAATAAAGGAGAATTAAAATGCATAATTAAAAGTCTCTAGGAAGCAAGTTTTCAATCATGTAATAATTTTAGGAAGGAAATATAAATGCATGCTAATCATATGAATAAGTGGGTAAAGATCATGATAAAACCACACAATTAAACACATTATAAACCATAAAATAGTGGTTTATCATTGGTCTATGGCAAAGCTTGCCACTTACTGGTGGAGATAAAGCACAAAGCATATTGGGCCGTCAAGGAGTGCAATTCCAATTTGGGAGGAGCCGGAATAGAGAGAAAGCTACAACTAGTGGAATTAGAGTGTTTGTGGTTAGAAGCTTATGAGAACTCTAGACTTTACAAGGAAAGAATGAAAGCCGTGCATGATAAGACCATAAGAGGAAAAGAAATTAGAGCCGGCGACCTAGTCCTCCTCTACAATTCGAGATTGAGGTTGATGCCCGGAAAGCTTAGGTCAAGATGGGAAGGACCTTATATAGTAGAAAAAACGGAGCCATACAGAGCCTATCATTTGCGCCATCCTTCAAGCTCCGACATTTTCAAGGTCAATGGGCATCGACTAAAGTTGTATCATGGTGAAAAATTAAAAAGCAACAAGGAGATGGAGGTGTTCCTTTTGGAAGATGCACCTAATGGCAACAAGAATTGAGCTAATGACCGTCCAACTTACGAACGTTAAACAAAAGTGTTAGGTGGGAGACACCCCCACCATGGTGAAATCTACCCTTTTTTGCCCTTTTGTATATACTCTTGAACTCTTGCTTGATTTGGTGATTGCGTAGCTTTTAAATTTGTTTAGATAGATTTTATTGTCTTAGTTGTGCTATTCATGAAGATTTGCATGGATTATAAGTAGGGTGGATTATTAGTGCATAAAAGCAAAACACCCCAACTTATATGTAGCATGGAATTTCTGGGTGTCTTTGGATCTTTTTAGTATGCCTTTCTTCATGTTCAAAAAAAGAAAGGGATGCACGCACAAGCATGCATGGCGCCTACGCGTCGCTCGCATTTTCGCAACTCTGAGTACATTTTCCCGAGAGTTGCACGAGCATTGCGCACACAATGCGCAAAACACGCAGGTACCTACCCACGCGTATGCGCGAGGCACGCCTCCGCGTCACCTAGCAACAAACTAATCCACGCGTGCGCGCACATGACGCGTACGCATCGATCGATCTGCGTGCCACTCTTGGTACATTTTTCCCGAGAGTTGCGCGAGCGTTGCACAAGCATTGCGCGCAACGCGCAACCCCTAGTCACGCGTGCGCGTATGGGACACTCACGCGTCGTTCTAACTCTTGCTCACCCACGCGTGCGCATACATGACGTGTACGCGTGGGTCGCCTTACATACATTCCCCCAGTACATGTCACCCGAGACTTGTGTGAGCATTGCACAAGCAATGCGCGAAACGCGCAGTCGCCTCCACGCATGCGCGCACTGTGACGCGTACGCGTCCCTCATCTGTTCTCCCATCCACGCGTATGCGTGGCGTGCACGCGCGTGTCGCTCCTCGGACGCAGGTAATACACCAGTGCGCCCCTGTTTCAAATTTTCTCTTCTAACCTCCTTTGTCCACTTTTCTTTTCTCACTTCCTTTCTTCTTCTACTCCCCCTCTTTACCACTTCTCTCGCCCACCACCACCGGCAACTTCACCCACCATCGACCACCACCTCTGGCAGTCCCTCTCTCTCTCTCTCTCTCTCTCTCTCTCTCTCTCTCTCTCTCTCTCTCTCTCTCTTTCTCTCTCTCTTCTCTCTTTCCCTTTCTCTCACTTGCACCCCATCTTCTCTACTCCTCTCAAGGTCATATCCTTTTCTATCCTCTTTGTCATTACTTGATGCCTTTATCTCTTAATTGCATGCCATTATTTTCTCTTAATTCTCACAATTGCAAGCTGTCAAAATTTTATCTTATTTATTTGCTTTATTCTTTTTCTTTTCTATTTTCTATGGGTGTTGAAATTTGAGTTACCTTTTTCTTTGATGGGTTGATTTGCTATCTTTTGAATCCTTTATGATTATGTGATGTTATTTTGATTATTGGGTATCTCATTTTTGGCATTGCACCTTTGTATGTATTCAATGTGCCTATGGTTTGAATGTTGCACACCAAGTGTTTGTTGAATTGCACCTATCACATTTTTAGTCAATTTTGACACTACGCTTTCAAGTTGGTGCTCTTTTACCAATACACCTGCCTTCCTATCGCACATTGAGCTCATTACATTTCATCTTTACCCCTCATATGTGCATACCCATAACTTGCTCCCTTAGGACATATTGCAAGAATTGTACTCCAACCTTCTCTAACTCCACTTTATTCCTTTAGCATGCCTTATTGTCTTGAAGTTAGATTGGGTATTGATTTTCTTACGTTTTCTTTCCCTATCTTGCATATGTCACTTGGGGTTGTTAACGATGCCTAAGTTTATTCCTCTCATGCCCTACTTACATGCCTTTTTCACTCTTGTATCCCATGCTAGTGTATTACTCCATATTTCAATGGTTGTCTTGCTTGCATGTTACAGCTGTCATGTTTTCACGATACCTTTTCTTCTATGGCACCTTTTCTCACTAGCATGTTATAATTCGAGTGCGGTCTCTTTGAGTTTAATGTCTTCATTTTTCCTCACCTTTTTCAGATGGCCATCAAGAAGGACAAGAAAAAAGCACAGAAGAAACCACCTTCCAAAAGGTCACCTCAAAAAGACACTGCCAAAGCGCACCCCGCGCCCAAGGCTAAACCTCTCCCCAATAAAGCGCGACGCATCATTAAGATTCATGACCAAGAGAAGGATAACCCCGCGAGAGATCCCACTAGGTTTCCCAACCGCTATTGTGAGCTAATGTTCCCCATCGTGATTGCACAGAATTATCATTCTGAACCTCTTCTTAACCCTCCGGATCATGTTGTTCAGTTTGTCATACCTCGCATTGAGCGACGAGGATAGGGCTTTCTCATGCGGAGACCACAATAAGCCAATCTCTCGTGGGTGGTAGAGTTCTACACCAATTACTTCTCCCCCTCTTTTCAGATTGTTTTCATGCGCCGGAAGTAAGTTCCAGTTTTCAAGAAAGCTATTCAAGAAGTACTTCGAATCCCACCCGTACCAGATGAGGTAGATGGTTACCAAGAGGCCCTCCGATAGCGCGATGACTTTGATTATATTTTTTATTGGGATGCTGTCCACCGGGTTATTACCGAATCGGATATATTTTGGACCCGAGGGCGCCTCCGGGCTCGACCTAAGGGCATTCTTGCGCGTTATCAGACTGTAGAGGCTCGGGCATGGACCCAAATCTTGTCTCATTATGTGTTTCCCAGCACTCACGAGACGTTGATCACCGCAGACCTAGCCTTGCTAGTTTGGTGTATACTCACAGAGCGGCCGGTTAACATTGCTCGCCTTATCCACCAAGCCATGGTTTATGTTCATGCCAAGGGTAACCTACCTTTCCCAGCCTTGGTGACGGAGCTAGTTGCTACTGTTGGTGATCCCCGGGAAACTAAGGATCGGAAAGCGATAATTCCGGTAGAGGGTGACGTTGTCCCAACCGGAAAATATCTCAAGTCTCCGGCGGAACACAAAACCCTTGATATAGCTGCCCCCTCGGTTTTCCCTCCCACTTCTTCTACATCATAAGGATCCTCCCACCAACGGCTTGAAGAGATCCACAAGAAGATAGATAGATATGAACGGTGGAACCAACGCCGGTATGCTTACATAAAGAAGCTTTTGAGTTGTGTAACCCCTTCTATGGAAGAACCTGAGATCTCCACATCCACCTCGTATTTAAGTGAAGGAAGCACTCACGAACGGGATAGTGGAAGTTCCAAACCCGACCAACCCTTGCACCTTGATAGTAGCACAGAGGACCGTGCTAATTCTTAAGTGTGGGGAGGTCGTTCGACCGATCTCCGGGGGTAACAATTCCCTCTTTCAACACCAATGTTAGCTAGTTGTTGCATTGCATGATAGGTTGCATGTTAGTTAGAATTTATACATGTTTTTACCACTTCTCTCTTATTAGGACTACTTGGTTAGGGTGATGATTTCTTTTCCAAGAAACTGTTTTAGGGCACCTACCAATTTGAAAATTTTTTTGTTAAACTTGCTTGAAGAATGTAACTTGGAACATGGATTTTGAGCTAAGAACACAAGCAAGTGAGATTTGAGCCTAATGATGTGGTTACATCTTATAACCACTTATTTTCCTTCTTGTGTGCAATTGTTCTCTTTCTATGATTGTGATCCTTGGTTTGCTTAATTCTATATGTCTATTATTCCTTGTATTCATGCATTTATATGATTGAGGCCATTATTTCATTAGCTCACTTACCCAAATAGCCTACTTTTTACCCTCCATTGTTAGCCAATTTTGAGCCTATTCTTAACCCAATTGTTCTTTATTTTAGCACATTACAAGCCTAAAGTGAAAAATAATAAAAGTCTCTTGTTTGGATCTTTGATTGGCTTAGGCTAGTAAGAGTGTTCATTATTCAAGTTTGGGGAGATTTGGGAACATTGGTTGAGATAAAAGGATGCTTTGTATTTTATATATTTGGGAATTGGGTACATGCTCATGTATTAGTAAAATGTTGGACCTTATGCATTGGTGCTCTTGAAAGAAAAATAGGAAAAACAAAAGAAAAACAAAAGGAAAAAGATAAGAAGAAAAAAAATATGGAAAAAAATATATATATATAAAAAGAAAGAAAAAAAGAAAAAAGAAAGAAATAAAGAGAGGACAAATTGCCCCAAAGTAAAGTCAATAAGAATCAATGCATAAGTGTTGTAAAATATAAAGAAAATGCATGAGTATGTGAAAAAGTGAAAAATGGGTAGTTAGATTAGAACTTAATTGTATAGGTTATATAGGTTAGGTGGGAAAGTCTAGGTTAATCAAAGATGCAATTCTAGTCCACTTAACCATATATGACCCTACCTTGACCCTAGCACCATTAAAACCCTTGAGAAAGTCCTCATGATAATTGTATGCATGCATTGAGTAAATGTTGATTGTTAGATGAAGAACAAATTTTGGAGAGCAAGAAATAGAAGAGAATTGAGTGACTAACCTTATACCCCAAGCGAATAGAGTGCAAAACACTTCCGGTGAGGGTTCGAAGCCCAATTCCTTATTCCCAGCTCTCACGGGCGTTCTTCATGCAAGTCACGCACATCTCACTTTGATGTTTGAATTGGTAGAGTTTATATATCACATTGTCATTTTGCCCTACGTACTTATGTATGTTCTAAGAAGATTGACTTGCTTTTAACCAAGTAGATAGTGGTATTCATCTTAGTTGCATTCATGTAGGTAGGTTGCATCCCATAAATCTTATTCTCTCGTGATCCTTTGGTCTTTTGCTTTCCTTTAACATGAGGACATGCTATCATTTAAGTGTGGAGAGGTTGATAAACCCCGTTTTTAGGGTTTATCTTGTATGGATTTTTAGGGTTTTATCAATGGTCTTTCACACTTGTTCGTATAAAAATGCACGATTTTGTGTTCCTTTCCTAACTTTTCCTCATGGATGAAAACATGCTTCTTTTACATTAAAGTTGATGTATTTTAATCATCCTCCATTACCATTTGATGCCGTGATCCATATGTTAAGTGATTTCAGAGCTTATAGGGCAGGGATGGTCTAGAGAAGAGGAAGGAAACATGCATGAAGGAAAAGAGCATGGAAAATGAAGATTTGGAATTTTAGTGCTGACGCGTACGTGTACCTTGAGCGTATGCGTGGATGCGCGCCATCAAGACCAGTATGAAGGAGCCAATGCCAGGAGCTAGCGCATCTTCATGGCTAGGCCAGATCCTCAGGGACGCGCATGCATGGCTGACACGTGCGCGTGGATTGTAAAAGCTCCAGGGACGCGTACGCGTGCTGTGCGTGTACGCGTCAATGCCGCACGTGACTTTTAAAGAGAAAATGTGACCAGCGATTTGAGGGCAGTTACAGACCATGTTTGGAGCAGAATTCTGGCGGAAAAAGGCATAAGAAGACCAAAGATTGAAGGGATACACATCTATGAACTCATTTTTAGATATTTTTAGTTGGAAGTTATATTTTTAGAGAGAGAAACTCCAACTTCTCTCTAGCTTCTCTCTAGGGTTTAGCCTCTCAAATTTGGAATTCTCTTGTTGAATTTGGTGAGATCTATTGTCAATTCTCTTCTACTTTGCTTCCAATTGTAGATCTAGATTCTCATACTCTCAAATTAGTTCTTGTTGTTCAAGTTACTTGTGGATCTTAGCTTTTGGATGTTGTTACTTCTATTTCCATTGATACATTGAGGTAATCCTAGTTCTTAGCCTTTAATTGTTTGCTTGTTGTTAATCTCTTATAGTGGACAACTTTGAATTTAGTTTTATTCTCAATATTACAATGCCTCTCCTCATTGCTCTCCAAGTGTTTGAGAAAATGCCAACTTTAACTATGGAGTAGACTTTCCCTACTTGGCTTGAAAGTTGAGATATTGGAGACACTTGAATTATTAATGTCTTTTGTTGATTGTCAATTGGAAATTGCTAGTTGATTTGTATGTCACTAAAGCTAGACTTCCTTAGGGTTAGGCTAGGATTTGTGAATCCAAATTGATTACTTTCACTTGACTTTCCTTAATACTAGAGGTTGACTAAGTGAAGCAATAACTAATTGAGATTACAATTGATAGAAATAATGATGATAGGAAGTCCAATTCTCACGTCTAGCCAAGGCCTATATAGTTTGATTTTCATTTCACATTACTAGCTTGTTCTTTTATTATATGAAACTCCAAACACCAATGCACTTTCTAATCAACAATGTACATCTTGGAATACTCCTCGGGAGAATGACTCAGGAGTCATACTCTCGGTTATTGATTTTAGATTGTTTGATGAGGAATTGCGTGTCGGTTTAGACTATACTACGATTGGATTCATTGACAAATTATATACCGGCGTAAAATCATTCATCATTGATCTCGACAAAGTGCCGTTTCTTTAAGGCTAAGCCGTTACAGGGACTATCTAGTGTTTGCTACTAGACATGTCGGATTTTGGCTGTATAACCGACAGATGATCTCATTAGCCATAGCGTACACATGCATCATTTGCATTGGTGTGTATTGTTTGGGTGTGCATCATGTATTTAGCTTGTCTTGTTGAATAATTGTATCTATATGTTATTTGACCGAATTGTCTTATCTGTTCTCTCTATTTGTGTATTCCTTGTATTATTTTGTATGTGTTTGAACAACTGAGAGATCTCTTATGCTGGTGATGGTGACACTAAGGGTTGTACTTGTTTTTGATGTGGTGATTGGAGGTTTGTGAAAAACTGAGAATAAATGGATATATTAGAATTCCTTAGGTAAGTTGTCATTTGATGGTTTAGTGAGAACTCTATACTTCGATCAATGAGATATTGGAGACTAAGATTTCTTAGAGAGTTCCTGTTACCTTATATTGTATCGATTCGGCACTTTTACCTTATTGGGAACCCCCTTGGGTTGGGTTCTCATCCATATATTATTTCTGTTTTTTCAGATGCAGGTCCCATCGTTCCTTAGTGAGCAAAAGTCTAATGAGAAAGATGGCGAAAAAGAATCTTTTGTTCTGTTTTAGTTTTAGAATCTCTCCTTTTGAAAAAAAAAGTTATATGATGTATTTATTTTAAAGACTTGCCTATAGAGGCTTATGATATATTCTTGGAGAGATAGGTATATCAACTATTTTACTATTGTAACTCTAACTGGCTTAATCTCCGTGGGCCGAGACTAGTGAATATTTATATATACTTATATATGTCTCTTTACTCTTATTCTTCATTTAAGCTTTTACTTATATACCTTTTTCCGACGTGCTTATGTATGTTATTGAGTTTGAACGATTGACAAAGTGTTCTTTTTATCCGAAGTTTAAATCCTTTTACAGGCTTCTAGCTTAATATCTTCTTCTATACATAAGTATTTACATCTCATCTTTGTATTGTAACACCAAACCCTGATTGATTTATGACTTAAGCATAAGTCTTGGAAGGGTAGGGTGTTATAAAAGCAGAGAACAGAAAAGGAAAGAATGTAGTAATTAAAAGAATCTCTTCTACAGGAGAGTAGAGAGCAAAGACTAAAAGAATCTAACAAATCTCTGCCATAGGAGAGCAGATAATAGAAAAGAAAAGAATGTATTAACCAAAAGGGATATCTGCCATACGAGAGCAAATCTCTGCCACACGAGAGTAAAGAGCAAAGATAAAAGGACTCTGAAAGACTATTTGCCACATGAGAGCAGATACAACCTTGTTTGGGCCTTTGTACCAAACGAAACACGGGGATGCTCGTAGGTTACATTGCTTTTCTAGACATACATGAGTACCCTAGGTGCTGCGCCTGTGAGTCGAAGCTTACTTACAGAGATTTATGACGGGCATATATAAGCACTAGAAGTATTGTCCCTATAAGACAAGAGTTTCTTATAGAGGTTATGCCATAACGTGCTTAGTCTGGGACTAAACTCTGGAAAATCCATATCTGACGAAGGTGTTGGATTTCATCGGGAGCAGGTAGAAACGAAAAATGAGCTCATTATCTGCACTAAAAATAAACATGCATCATATTCGGTTGTGCATATTTTTGTGTTGTGTATTTTTGTGAATGTGTGTGTGCTTTTGGTTGATTGCTTTTCTATTCTTTGTTCGTTGAAATTGTATCTATTCTATTGCTTGTTTGTTGTATATAAAGAGTAAAATGAACTTAACTGCCACTCCGACCCTACTAAGAATTCTCCAGTTCTTACTCCGTCTCTCCACCTCTTTCATCTATAGGTACGAAAGCTTATTGCGAAGCTACAGAAACATAGAAGAATTTGTTTACGAGTTGAGTTGTTAGAATTTATTTTTCTCTTACCTTGTTAGTTGAAATTTTATTCAGGGGGTAGGTTTTGTAATCAATTTTGTATGTAATACTATAATGTATTATTAATATTAAGTATGTAAATATGTGTTATTTATTTTTTACGAAAAAATTTTAACTTTTTAGTAAAACTGTCGACAGATTAACGCGTAAAGGCCCATTATTAAATAGATAATAAAAAATTAGATTAATAACACTTTACTTTTAGTACGATTATAACATGCTAAAAGTTGGATCGTCACACATTTATGAACAGACAAGTTCTAAAGAAGCGAGTTTTCTTGAACTCCAAAATCCAAGTTGTGCGCTGCTTCCATTAAAGACAAAAAGTGGCTCATTTTTTCAAAGGATGTATAGGTGTCAAAAAAATAAATGATCAAAAAGAAATTTTTGTAAATCTTTACATATTTATCTCTTTAAGGTACCTATATAAATATGTGCCTTCGACTTATAGTGAACTTTTATGGATTTATTTCATATTTCTTCGTCTACAAATTTCTCTTTTCCACAACATACTATGCTTAAAACTATAAATACATAGTATGCTTAAAACTATAAAAACATAAGGATGATTTAAAAAAATAAGGAAAAAGAACAACCACCTGATGGTCATCAGTTCATTAGTAATACATTACAAACGATTAACACGTATACACACTACAAAATAGAAATTAATATTTGCTTCTACTTTTTTTTTTAACTACATACTTACAAGATCACTCTAAATATCAAGACTATTAAAAAAATCAAAAATATAATTTATATAATATACTTTCAACCCTAAGAAATGTCCTTATTTATTTACATGAAACCAGTTCCATAATTTTAAATCTAAATCATAAGAAGGTAATAACTTGTTTAAAGATTTAGAGTTTCAGACCTAGATTCAATTTTAGCACGTCTAAGTTGTCATCATCCATGGCAACTAAATCAACGAAATCAATCTTTTTGATGGGCTTCTCCAATATCTTGATATATGCCTTGGTGCCATCATTTGGATTTTCTTCTGGCTTCCATTGGAATAGTTGTGGATTTGGAGGCTGTGGTGGAAACATTATTTGCCGAATTGAATGTGATGATGAAGAAGAACCAATTTGGCCAACACCAAAAAATGAGTTTATTTTCTGTGGGTTTTGATTAAATTTGCTATCATTAGCAAAATTGATGGTTTCTTGCCTAGGCATTGGCATAGGAATATTGGGGTGAAAGCGTTGGAATGATTGTCCTATTTGAGAGTTGACATTATAGTTTGGAGAAGTAATAAGATTCTGTAGGACAACCTTTTCGTGTGCTATATGAGACTCAATATGAGTCATTAAGGCTCGAGTGCTCATAAAAGTTTGGTTGCACAATATACAACTAATTTGGTTTGGGTGATTGTTGTTGAGAGGCATAATTCGCATATACTTTAACAAGTCATGTCCCAAGTTACTGGCCATGATGGTGGAGGGAGAAGAATTGCTAAAGGATTATGAGAAAATATGAGGGAGAGAAAAAAAAAAAAAAAAAAAAAAACTAGTTCTCGTCACACTAATTGAGGGGAAGCACATGAGTATTACATATTAGATATGGGACCTTTATAGATAAAGAAATAAAAAAAATTAATGTTCTAGCTAATCTTCATTGTGCTGGTGTACACAGATATGATTACGCTTGACAATTAATTTCAATATTTGGCAAAACATTAATGTCAATATACCAAAAAAGAAAAGGGGCTTGATTCATTTAACATCTATATCACATAATTAAATTAAAAGATATACTACACAGCTACACATGGAAAGAAACACAAAGAAAGTATTTATTGCATTTGGGAAAAGTCATAAACCATTGTTGACTTAGTATTATTGACATTGATTGTATTATTTGAATTACATTGCGTTTTTAAAGGTAGGAAAAGTACAGGTAAACAATGAAAATATTAAATAATGTAAATAATAGATATATCGGATGTTTATTTTACTAGTGTACGGATGGTTATTTTAATATTAAAATTTAGAGGATTAATTTAAAAGTGTAGTATGTTTTTATTTGATTGGTAGTTGTTCATATTGTTCAACAAAGTCATTGTTCCCTAACATTCCCCTTTAAGGTAATATCTATCATGAAAATTGGATTGCATAATTTTAAGTTTGGAAACAAGTTATTACGGTAAAATTTTGCAATGACTAATTTTAATTCTACATTACATAATCTCATTATATTAATTTTCTTTCTTCCTAGATATTTATTTTAGTCTTCTATTTAAATTCTTATAGTGTTATTTTCAATTACATTCCATATCATCTATCATTTGTACACAATTAATTTGGCATAACACACAATCCATGATTGTGAATGTAGCCACATTCAGGAACCTTACATGGAAATATTAAAATAACAATTCTATTCCTTAAGGAAGAAAAATCTTAATAAATTTACAAAAAAGAAAAAATTCACAAGGATTTTCTCCAAAACAATCCTAATTGCAAAACCGAGAGTATCTAGATTCGGAACATCATTTAGGAATCAATTCGATTTACAAGTCAAATTATTAATTTATAAATTCTTTAAAATTAAAAAATTTATCTAATATTCAAACTGTTTTGGGCTAGCCCATTACTTTAGGGTTAAACCGCACTCATCGTTCAGCCTTAAAGTCATGTGGTAGAGCTACTGAGTATTTGAACTAGATGCTTCTAGAGCACAACGGTTACAAAGCTCATACAAATCTAAGAGATAGTGGATTATCCATTGCCAAGATACCCAAGAGGTGACATCTTCACCTTGATATTCTTCATACTATCGGATATCGACTAACTTGAGTGTTGGAGTGGCCATGCAGGTACCACCCCCTCCACATTGCGCTTGTGCTCATTATACCTTCAAGCTTATAACCCTTAGATTCTCCTAGTCTTCTGACCCTCGCAGGTAATTTGTGGGGATAGAAGGCTGTAGCCAGCAAAGGATGATCTTCCACATTCTCCTGACGAGTTTGGGGAAGGAGAAATAGCGACCCACCACAGGGTTGAGAGGATACAAACAGTGGCTCTATAATGAGCATAGTGAATACTTCATCCTCCTAGAATCAACACAGGAGCCATAATGCCACGCGACATTCCTAAGAATGATGCCCATTAAGAGGCACTAACGACGACAGTGCATGCATCATGTAAGAGTTCAGACATCGGCTTCAGATCCTCGAGGGGGAACTAGCAGCTCAGGACTGCTATCGAAATGAATCTAGCTATGAAGCCTATTCCAAGACGGAGACACGAGGATCTAACCAGCATAGTCAGTCTCTCGTTGTGAGGTTAGGCATACGTAGGAAACACGATGATAGTAATGATCACCAGTGCCAGAACAGGTAGACGAGAAAGTCCCAAAACGATCTTAGGAGGGGAAGAGAGAAGCCAGCATGAACCAGTGGTAATGAGGCAACTCCATTTGATGCAAGGTTCCTAAGAATTTGTTTGCCAAAAAACTTTGACAAACCTGCGAACACGAAGTACAATAGCATAAAGGACCCTTAAGAACACATCACCACCTTTAAGGAAAGGATGAAACTCAAGGGTGTCACAGACGGGATCCAGTGTTGCGCATTCCGGATAATCTTAGTTGAACTTACGATTAGATGGTTCGACTCGTTCCCTCATGGGTCCATTTCGACCATTTTAGATATCTCCCAGAAGTTTCTAGCCCACTTCCCTAACCAAATAGAAAAATCTAATCACCCAATAAATCTCTTAGGGGTAACACAAAGAAGTGACGAGTCTATCCAAAAATACTTGGACCATTTCAACGATGATTGCCTTGAGATTGACGGCTTGACAAATTTGGTGGACAGCTTTTATTTAACCAACGGATTGATAAATGAAAATTCCTGAAAGTATTTAACCACAAAGTCAGTTTGGACAATGTAGGAAATACGAAGTGTAACAAGGGAGTACATTAATAATGAGGAGATCGGTAGCCTACAAGCCAACCACCTTGCCAACTAGGGAACACCCACTCTAAAAAATAAGGACAAAAGGAACAAACATGTAAACCCTTCACATATCCCCGAGTAAGGAAGTTCATGAGTTATGCCCCACTAACAGCTCTCATCGTTGAAGTGTCCCAACAAAAGCCTATATTTTGACTATCACAGGGGTTATGGGCATAGAACTCGAGATTGCTTCGACCTCAAGGATTGATGACACGTCAACTTAAGTAATTTTTAAAGTTCTTTTTCATTTAGTTTCTTAGGTTTTACTCAAATTTAGTATGTTTTCTAATAGAATATAATAAATAATCAAATAGTTGGAGTTGGGATAGTGTTATTATGTTTTCAGGAGTTTTTAGGCTCGAAACAAGCAAGAATTAAAGCTTTTTTTTTTACAAGAAAAAACACAATATAGAAAAAGCATAGCCTAAGGAACAAAAGCATGTTTAAAATGAAGAACACTAGAGCCCAAAACACATATGTCCCGCGCACAAGCTCTCAGCCCTGACCTCTTCATACTCAAGCGATGATAACTTGAGCGATAGAAGTTCAAATGAGGCGGTTGTAGTTGCGCTAGAAAGCTAACACTCAGAGCTTCAAAATGATATGCATATCTCTATAGTGGATGTTTATTTTGAGCCGTGCAACACCATTATCTTTGGAATACGAAAAATCAACGCTCCAAACTTCTTCAATCTCATGCTCAGCAGAAGACCTGCATGCCCGGTAGATCCTTCCTTCTTCCTTTCTCTACTGGAGATTCCTTCAAGCACTCCACACACATGCCCGGCGTATATCCTCCATTGGAAGGTGCATTTTTGGGCTTTTTGCCCAGTTTTCTCTAATACAAGCCCAACTTAAAGATAATTACAACTCTCAGAAAGTAATAATTAAGGCCCAAGCTTAATTATCTATATCAGCAGAATCCTTAATCACATCCAAAATATTGAAGACACTAGAGGATTTATTATTAATTCTTTCTAGAAACATAAGAAATTTGGTTGTTAGGATTTGATATGAATTATTATTTTGAATTTGAAATTAAAGTTTGTAAGTAGTTCTCTTATCATTCTCTTCAAAGGATAAGACTAGGATAGTTTAGAATTTGAATTCTAGAATTTAGATATAAATAAGTAAACAAAGTTCACAAGAGAAGGCATCCAGGAGGAGGATCTTCGGATCCAAATCTCAGCCAACTTCTCCGTAATCTCCTTTCATTGTTTTCTTTTCTTTTCCATGGGTAACTAATCATTTATCAAAGGGTTAAGAGCTCTGTTTATATTTTCTATGGGTTATTAATCTATTTTTATTTTATTTTCAAGTTTTGTATTGATCTATTTCATAATTGAGTTATTCGTTCTTCATTTGGATTAGTGGTATCGACAGGTATGCTAATCACTTTTGAATTCTTTTATGATAATTGAAAAATTTGATATTTGATATTTGAATTAAACCTTGAAAACTCTTTCCCATGACTCTTTGAATTCGTCTAGGAATAATGATTCAATTAGTGTACGACACATGCATGATTTTCAATTACTCTGATTTTGCATAAGTGACATATTAATTCAGATTAGAATAATTTTTGAAAATTGTGTTTTTCTTCTAAAGATTTAACTGGAGAGGACTAGCTTGAATACGTGCCATATAATTCGACCTAAGGACTACTTTTAAATCTTATTACAAAACTAAATCAGTTTTTGTGCTTAATCTCTTGATTAATTAATTGACGACTAATTAATGCTTGAGAAACTGAGGAACCAAGGAATTAGAAATCAGTTACTAAAGTTTTATCGTGAAAGATCTTTACAAACTTCCAGATAAGTAAACAAGGTTTGATTTCTCTTTGCTCTCACCATCACTGTCTTCTCTCAAATCAACATTCAAGCTCTCAGCAAGACACAATCTTGTCTCCTTCAAATAAGGTTTTATTAATCTAATTAGGAATATAATTTGATATTTACTTGCTCAATCATTTAATTCTTGTGGGAATAATATCCACTCTTCGTGGTATTACTTGAACAATCTAGTGCCTTGTTGGTATCTGTGAGCTTTAATTTTTTCTCATCAAGGATGTGTGATGTGTGAGCATGTTATACCTTTTTTCTAGTCATTATCTAGTTGTTTTTAGTTAGATTTTATATATTTTTACTTGATTCTTGTGCGAAAATCCCTTTTGGATACTACTTTGAGTTGCTTTGGTGTTTTTTTTATTTCAGGTAAAATTCGGAGCAAATTAGTGGAGTTTGGAGCTAAAAAGAAGAAAGGTTGGCAACACCCTCCCTGGGCGCTAAACACCCAGCTGGCGTATAGCGCCAGCAAGGGACCAAAGCCAGTACGCCATCCCTCCCCTTGGGGCGTTTAAATGCCATTAGCTGACCAATTTCACCCTTTCTTTGGCTTCTCAAGTGGATTTAGCATTTATTAGTTATAGTTTATTTTATTTTTGTAATTTTCACTTAAAAAACAATTTTTTTTAGCTTTAGAATTTATTATTTGAATTTATTTTTTTTTCAAATTAGGTTAGTATTTAAAGGAAAAGATCATTGAGGTCTAGGATCTTCTTCCTTCTGCACATTTTCAAAACCATAATTTCTCTGTAAGTCATGAGAAACTAAACCTCCTAGTTAAGGTTATGAGCTATATTTATTTCTATGGATTAAGATTATCATTCTTCTATTTTAATTTATGTTTGATTCAATTCTAAGGATCATTTTCATTCTTAATCTTATGAACTGAGTGGAACGAGAGTATGACCCTTTTCTACATGAGTTCTTGTGATCCTCGAGAGAGTTATCACGCTTGAACTACAGCTTGAAAACAAATTCCTCTTAAATCGCTAATTCATTGAACTAATTTGAATATGTGATATATAATCCTTCTAATCTTGGGTATTTAGGGTTTTTGTGGCGCTACACTAGTTTTCTGAACTTCACTCTCTAATCGAAATTAAGTGACCACAAGAGTGGTGGTTAATGAAGATTAGAGGAGGCTAAATCACTAAGAGATTAGGGTTTAGACATTTATAGTATGCCATAGAATGAATCATTCATTGTTAAAATAGTTGATGAGAAATTTTAATCCGGAAAGATAAATATCTTTGAGACCTTAACTGTTTTCTCATACTGTTTTCACACCAAACTCTGATTTGCTTATCTTTATTTGCGTGTTTATTGTTTTATGCATGACAACCATTAAACCCACTTTTCTGATTCGCCTAACTAAGTCTAACTTGACAACCATTGCTTGCTCAGTCCGACAATCCTCGTGGGATCAACCCTCACTCACCTGAGGTATTACTTGGATGACCTGGTGCACTTGCCGGTTAAGCTGCGGGAAATCTCTTTTCCCACACCAATATGTTAGAATAGGCAATACGAGAGGGGAAGCTCTCAAAATTCATCAAATTCATCAGAGAACCGAGAGGAAGAAATAGAGAATGGTCCCCAAAAACCAGGAAGGGCATTGTTGCACGAAACTGACTCCACACGTTTCGCACAAATAGACTGGCAAGTATACCGGATCGTCCAAGTAATACCTCAGGTGAGTGAGGGTCGATCCCACAAGGATTGTTAGTTTGAGCAAACAATAGTTAACTTGCAAATCTTAGTTAAGCGGATAGAAAATATAGTTGACACGAGAAAACACATAAAACAGATAAATAAATAAAACGTTATTAGATAGGTGTGAATTCAATGGTATGAGAATAGTTGAGGCTTTGGAGATGCTTCTTCCTTCTGGATCAACTTTTCTCACCATCTACTCCAACTTCTGATTGGTTCTTTCTGTGGCAGGCTGTAAATGATTAACGCCGGGTCAGTAATCATTAATCTTCTCTACTTCAGACTAAACACCGGGTCAGCGGTCATCCAATCTGAACGGGGGTGAAGCTCTACCAGTCTATTCCCTTGATGATCCTACTCAAAATGCCAGAAATAAGGTCGGATCTTCTGGATTAGAGAATGCTGCTCCTTGGGTTCTAGCCTATACCACAAAGGCCCTAATTGCCCCGTACCTCGGCTGAACTAATGTCTCAAGAATTCCCCAACGAAGTCGTGGATTATCGGTCTAAGATATGTGGTGCACGAAATTGTGATCTCTGGTAATGGCTCCAAAGGCTTGGTGCTCTAATATCAATTCATAATTTGTCACAACTTCGATACAACTAACCAGCAAGTGCACTGGGTTGTCCAAGTAATAAACCTTACGTGAGTAAGGGTCGATCCCACGGAGATTGTTGGTATGAAGCAAGCTATGGTCACCTTGTAAATCTCAGTCAGGCGGATATAAAATAATTATGGAGTTTTCGAAAAAGGATAATATAATAAGGATAGAAATACTTATGTAAATCATTGGTGAGAATTTCAGATAAGCGCATAGAGATGCTTTCGTTCTTCTGAACCTCTGCTTTCCTGCTGTCTTCATCCAATCAGTCTTACTCCTTTCTATGGCTGGCTTTTTGTAAGGATGTCACCGGTGCCAATGGCTACTTTCAATCCTCTCGGGAAAATGGTCCAAATGCTCTGTCACAGCACGGCTAATCGTCTGGAGACATCACCCTTGTCGATGGTTGCATCCTATTCCTCTCTGTGAAAATGGTCCGATGCGCTGTCACTGCATGGCTAATCATCTTTGAGGTTCTCGATCATACTGGAATAGAATTTACTATCCCTTTGCGTCTGTCACTACGCCCAGCACTTGCGAGTTTGAAGTTCGTCATAGTCATTCAATCCCAGAGTCCTACTCGGAATACCACAGACAAGGTTTAGCCTTTCCGAATTCTCATGAATGCCGCCATCAATCTAGCTTATACCACGAAGATTCTGATTAAGAGATCCAAGAGATATTCATTCAATCTAAGGTAGAACGGAAGTGGTTGTCAGGCACGCGTTCATAGGGAATGATGATGATTGTCACGTTCATCACATTCAAGTTAAAGTGCGAATGAATATCTTAGAAGCGAAATAAGATGAATTGAATAGAAAAACAGTAGTACTTTGCATTAATCTTTGAGGAACAGCAGAGCTCCACACCTTAATCTATGGAGTGCAGAAACTCTACCGTATGAAAATACATAAGTCAATAGAGGGTAGGCATGGCCGAATGGCCAGCCCTCAAACATGATCAATAGATCAAAATATAATCCAAAGATGCCTAATACAATAGTAAAAAGTCCTATTTATAATAAACTAGCTACTAGGGTTTACAGAAGTAAGTAATTGATGCATAAATCCACTTCCGGGGCCCACTTGGTGTGTGCTTGGACTGAGCTTGAAGTCTACACGTGGAGAGGTTATTCTTGGAGTTGAACGCCAGCTTTTGTGCCATTTTGGGCGTTGAACTCCACTTTGCAACTTATTTCTGGCGCTGGACGCCAGAATTGGGCAGAGAGCTGGCGTTGAACGCCAGTTTGCATCATCTAAACTTGGGCAAAGTATGAATTATGATATATTGATGGAAAGCCCTGGATGTCTACTTTCCAACGCAATTGGAAGCGCGCCATTTTGAGTTCTGTAGCTCCAGAAAATCCATTTTGAGTGCAAGGAGGTCAGAATCCAACAGCATCAGCAGTCCTTCTTCAACCTCTGAATCTAATTTTTTGCTCAAGTCCCTCAATTTCAGCCAGAAAATACTTGAAATCACAGAAAAACACACAAACTCATAGTAAAGTCCAGAAATGTGAATTTAACATAAAAACTAATGAAAACATCCCTAAAAGTAGCCAGATTCTACTAAAAACATACTAAAAACAATGCCAAAAAGCGTATAAATTATCCGCTCATCAATATGCATAATCAAGCTTGTGGTTTAGTACTATCCCATCAAGGACTCGCAAGAACCCATGTGAATAGGGATGACGGTCAAGTTACACTCCCAATTCATTAGGATGAAGAACGAAGATACATCTTAGAATAGAATCAAGCATAGATTGAAATAGAATAGTGATATTATTAATTCATGAGAATCAGCAGAGCTCCTAACCTTATCCTTAGGAGGTTAGTGACTCATACTGTACAAAAGTGACATAAAACATGTAGAGTGGGCAAGAGCCCCTAACAAGGGTGAACTCTTGTGTATATATACTAATCTAATAACTAAGAATTACAGAAATAAGATAAACTGGTCTTGTAGTGCAAAAATCCACATTCCGGGCCCACTTGGTGAGTGTTTGGGCTAAGCTTGAGGGAAGCAACGAGCTAATACTCCCTTTTGGGCATGCAATGCCAGCTTTGGACTCCTGAATGGGCATTGAACGCCAGCTACTCCCCTTTGGGCGTTGGACGCCAGGAATGAGGCTGGTGGCTGGCGTTGAACTCCAGTTTTGGGCCTTCATTTCCAAATCAAAGTATGAACTATTATATATTTCTGGAAATCCCTATATGTTAGCTTTCCATATCTGTTGAGATCGTGCCATTTGGACTTCTGTTGCTCCAGAAATGCTCCTTTGAGTGCATGGAGGTCAGATCTTGACAGCATCTGCAGTCCTTTCTCTGTCTCTGAATCAGACTTTGCCAAAACTCCTTAGTTTCAGTCAGAAAATACCTGAAATCATCATAAAACACACAAACGCAAAGTAGAATACAAAAATATAAATTTTGCACTAAAACCTATAAAAATATAATAAAACCTAAACAAAACAAAACGAAAACTATATGAAAATGATGCCAAAAAGTGTAAAAAATATCCGCTCATTAGAACACCAAACTTAAACTGTTGCTTGTCCCCAAGAAACCAAAAACAAATTAGGATAAAAAGAAGAGAAGAATACAATAAATTTCAGAGTTTTCAATGAAGCTCAGTTTCATTTAGATGAGTGGGACTAGTAACTTTTTGCTTTTAAATAGTTTCAGCATCTCACTATCTTTTGAAGCTCAGAATAATTGGCATCATTAGAAACTCAGAATCTAGATGATACTATTGACTCTCCTAGTTTAGTTCCTTTTGATTCTTGAACCCAGCTTGTTTTGAGTCTTGGCCGTGATCGTAAGCGCTTTGTTTTCCAGTATTACCACCGGATACATAAACGCCACAGACACTTAACTAGGTGAATCCTTTAGGATTGTGATTCAGCTTTACTAGAATCCCAAGCCAGTGGTGTCCAGAGCTCTTAAGCACACTCTTTTTGCTTTGGATCACGACTTTAACTGTTCAGTCTCAAGCTTTTCACTTGACACCTTCACACCACAAACATATAGTTAGGGAAGCAGCTTGATAAACCCCGATTTCGTGGTTTATCTTGTGCTTAGTTTAGGGGATTTTATCACCTTTTTCCACATTTATTCAATGAAATAGCATGATTTTGTAATTCTCCCTTGAATTGTGCTTAAGTGTAAAAACATGCTTTTTAGGCCCATAAATTGGTGATTTTAATTTACTTTAATTCCATTCGATGCCTTGATATGTTTGTTATGTGATTTCAGGTTCATAAGGCAAGTATTGGATGAATGAATTGAGGAGAAAAGCATACAAAGTGGAGAATGCATGAAGTTATAAGAATTGGAAATGCATTGATGGGCGCGCACGCGTACAAGGTGCACACGCGCCGAAGTGATTTCGCATAAGGACGCACACACGTACATACCGCGTACGTGCGGGTGAGGAAACAGCCAATCGACGCGCACACGTACATGGCGCGTATGCGCCGATAACAGCACGTGACCCACTTAAAGGCAAAACCCTGGGGGCAATTTCTGAGCTGCCCAGGCCCAAATCCAACTTGTTTCTGAGTGTATTTCATGCATAATTGAAGTCCAAGCAAAGGGGGAGCAATTAGTTAGTCAACATGAGCCTTTAGTTAGTTTTCTAGAGAGAGAAGCTCCCTCTTCTCTCTAGAATTAGGTTAGGATTAGGTTAAATTGTTATAGATCCATGTTTAATTCCTTGCTTTCATCTTGCTTCTTTTATAATTTCTCATGTCTATGTCTTGACCTCTTTAGTTGTAATGTTAATTTCTTATTTTGTTTTCTTTTGTGATGATGAACTCATGTTGGATTTGGTTTACAATTAATACAATTTGATGTTGATGTTTCTTTCATGTTGATCTTTCTTGTTATTGTTATGTTCTTGCTTATGATAGTCATGGTTCTCCTTAATTTTAGCATTTTGTGATGTTTACTTTTATTGCACATTAGGTGTTTGACAAAATGCTTCCTATAATTTTTGAGTCGTTCTCTTGACCCTTGGCCTAGGCTAAGGGGATTGGGTGATCTTGAGTCCTTGGGCTTCGTTGAATTGGTAATTTTAGAACCCTTGGGATCAATTTGATAACCATTGTCTCTAGCCTACTACTAAGTCAATTAGTAGCTAGGTTGGGACTTATGGATTGATGTTGATCAAGCCATTTGACGTACTCCAAGCCTAGGAGTAGACATTACATACTTAAGGATTTGGTGTGTAAACCTAATGAGCTCGGTTCCGCATGATTATCAATGTTTGAATTATCGACAAGGATAGTGATCTCAATTACCTAAGTCTTAGTCAAGAGTCCTTTAGCTTGCTTCTTTAATTACTTGTTTGATTTACTTTCCTTGCCATTTATTTCATTGCCCCTTTCATCAACCAAACCCCTTTTTACCCCTTCATAGCTAATAATTGACCACTTCATTGCTATACTCGTGAGACAACCCGGAGTTTAAATACTTTGGTTAATTTTTATTTGGGGTTTGTACTTGTGACAACTCAAAATTATTTTTGATGTGGGAATTATTTGTTGGTTTAGAACTATGCTTACAACGAAGTTCTTATTTCTAGAAGAGAAATTCTAAACTATCGACCCTCAAAGGTCAACATCAAAATGGCGCCGTTGCTAGGGATATCAATGGTGCTATGTTATTAGCTATTGTATATATTGTGAATAGCTTGACTTTTGGTTTGTTTGTTGGCTTTTGCTAGTCGTAGGACTTTGTTCTCTTTGTTTCTTATTAGTTTTATTTTTGTTTTCTCTTATCACCATGAATTCTCATCACTTTGGCTATGAGTGTGTTTCAAACTGTGTTGTAGGAAATGAAAGCTTCAATGAGGATGTGCATCAAGGATTTGGAAATCAATGATGGGAGGAACCCCAAGCTCAAGGACAACCTTCTTGGCAACAACCTCCTCCGAACTCATATGGGTATAATCCTGATCCTAATGCATACCAATCCAATGTGTGTGATGACCCTTATTGTGATTGTCAACCACAACCACCATATGCATATGAACCCCCTCCGCAACATAATTTTGAACCACCTTACTCACAAGCCTACTACCACCATTTACCCCCATATGACCCCAACTCATACCCACCATACCAACCACCATATGAACCACCACCTTTCCAATACCAATACTCCCATGAACCACAAAGTCCATACACACCACCTCAAGAATTTCACCAATATAGACCACCTTCCAGTTACAAAAACCTTCTCTCAAACAATGAACCCTCTCTTCTACCATCACCTCCCGATGAAGCCCCCATGCTAGAATTGAGAGATCTTGAATCTCATATCTTAAGGCGACACGAGGAGGATGAAATGAAGTTTCAGGAATTAAAAGCGAAAATGGCTATCATGGTAGAAGCCATTGGCAACATAGTCTCATCCCGCCTAAGCCTATGCGATCAAGGCACTCCATTGTTGAATGTGGAGAAGCAACCTAAGAGCTTAGTGAGGGAGTGAACTTGAAGCTCCAAGGTGAAGAAGAGGAGTTAAAGCAAGAAATGCAACAAGAGGAGGAGGTAGAGATTATTGAACAAGAGGAAGTAGTGGTTGGAGCCTTAGGATATGTTGAGTACATAGAGAAAGCACAATTTGAAGAGCCCTCTTCCATGGAGTTCGAAGTTGATGTTGAGGAGGAGAGTGCACAACCTCCAAGGCACAACGTGACTAAAGAATTGGAAGAAGTGTCCCAAGTAATAGGCCCTCCTATTTATGATAATTCCACATCAACATATGATCCTTTTTAATTTGAGGAATCCTTCCCCACTATACTTGGAATTGATGATGAGGTAGATTTTACTCAACCTTCTATTTATGATTTGAGTGATGGGGAAGAGCTAGAGGACGTTGGTGAAGAAGAACTTGAACTTGAGGATGCTTGGCAAGAGGTAAAGCTTGAAGAACCTTGCCAAGTGGTGGAAGCCTCTAGGAGAGGATGGACGGGAGTAGAGCCCGCCTTGTCAAGATCATTGGGAACTCCTCCACCTAAGTTATCGTCTAATCCTTCATTTGAGTGGGTAAAACTTCTAACTCTTAGTTTATTATCCCACTTGAATTTGGTTTACTTGAGACGGATGGCCAACTTAGGGCGCTTTGCGGAATTAAGCGTAAAAGGAGGATGTTTAGTGGTTGGCGTTGTAAGTCTAGGCTCATTATGGTTGGAAGCTCAAAATTGAGGAGCATGGATTGGTGTAGTGCTCAATTGAATGGGTCTAGAAGGATATTTTGGTGCTTCCATGAGAATTCATCTCTCTTGCCACCCAGAGGAAATCACCATGATCAACTCAAGGACGGGTGTGAAAACAAAGTGTGGGATCCCGGATCGCACAAGGAAGATCAACTTTGGGAGCCCATGGTTTGTGAAGAACTTCATCAAAGCTTGGAGTTATTAACTTTGAATGATGAAGCACAATGGAAGTCCAAGCATTGGTGGATGTTCAAGGATGGATTCATGCACAAGCCACCTTGATGAAGAGCTCCCCATAATTCCAACTTAAGGACAATAAACAAAAGTGCTAGGTGGGAGACACCCCACCATGGTAACATCTTTTCATTTTTCTCTTTTGTAAATATTAGTGAAATAGGTTTAATTTCATGTTTTGTTTGATTAGTTTAGTTTAATTGAGAGTCCAGTAGGTTAAATAAGGTTTTGTGATGTTTCGGTAGCTGTTTGGAGGTTTGGAATGCTTGGGTTGGTGCAAAAACATAGAAAAATTTTGAAAAAAAAACAGAGCACCATCCACGCGCACGCGTACTTCACGCGTACGCGTGCATCAAGCAATTTCAACCATCCACGCGCACGCGTCATGTGCGCGTACGCGTGGATTGAATTTTTCACCCCTCCATACATTCACCCGAGAGTTGTGCCTGAAGTTTGCCAACTTTGTGCCTCAGGGCACGCGCACGCACACCTTGCGCGTCCGCGTCGACTCTCTACTATGCCCTGCATGCGTACGCGTTAGCCGCGCATACGCGTCGCTTCCATTTCATCAATACACGCTTACGCGCACATGACACGCACGCGTGGATTGCCCTGTTTCACCCACCTTCTTTTCTTCTCTTCTTTCCATTTCTTTCCTTCTTCTCTTCTCTTTCCACCCCTCAATCATCATCCAACACTACCAAACACCATCCATAACCACTTCTTTTAGTTAGTTAGTTAATCGTTTAATTAGTACATTTTCATTTTGTTTTCTATTTTTCTTTATAAGTGTTGGATTATTAATGTTGTCTACTGTTTCTTGCTGCTGATTATTGATGAGATGTTGTTTTAACATCGTTATTTTTAATTTTTATTGTTGGATTTAATTGTTGAGGTTATATTTTGTCATTTGGTTTTGAGTTATTATGTTTAACATTTGTGAGCACCAAGTGAATGTTACATTGCCTTTAAGCTTCTTAACTCTTTTGAATTGCATGTTTTGGCCACCTTGCGTTCATCATCTATTGTTAGGCAATTGTATATTATCATTGCATTTTTTTTAGGTGATGTTCGTTTATGGTTTACCCTTATTCACATCACTTATTTCATGCATTGAGATTGTAGAGTTGTAAAATTGGATCGAAAGCTTACCTACTGACGTATTTTTGAGCTTTTCAAGTTTTGTGGACCATGCTCGCTATGTGATTGATTTCCACTTCTATCTTCTTTTTCCTAAGTTCCATAGCATCCATGTGTTTCACCTCTATGTCACTTAGGTGTTGCAACAACTTCAATATGTCATTGATTGTTGTGTGAGTTTCATATACCATTTTGTTCACTAAGTCTACCTAGACATCAATCAATGTCCATGCATTATCTAATTTCATAATTGCTTGATTTTTGCTTGAATACTTTCATGCTTCTTCACTACTTGTTGGGCTGTTTTAGCCTACAAGTCTTTTAAAGTATCCGAAGCACACTAGAATGAGTGAAGTGCATGTTCTCTTTTGAGTAATTGTGACATCACTTTTATACTAGCGTGTGTGTGTGTGTTCTAAACCACGCGGAATTTTAGAACCCACACACCTATTTTTCATTAATGTCACACTAATTCACTGACTCCATTCTAGTGATTCACCTCATTCCAACAATTCACGCTTCCTTGCTTTTGTATTTTCTCATCTTACAGTGTTTATTTTGTTTCTCCTGATTAATGCACCATAAGCAAAAATGGAAGCGGAAGGAAGAACAAGCAGCACTGGTTGACTTACCAGCTGAAGGTGGCAACTCGAAAAGTCGCCGTACCCCCTTGCTCATCTTTGAGTGCACCGAAGACGGTGCAAACTTTTAAGTGTGGGGAGGTCGTCCAACTATTCGGCATTTTTGGATGACAAGTTTCTAATCCCAACACTTTTGTATTTCAATTTTAGGTCTTTTAGGATTCTTGGTTGCATTGCATATGTATATATTAAGCTTAGTCAAAATCATGATATTTTCCAAGGATTCTATCTATAGGGCACCCCTATTGATTGAAAAAATTTTTTTTTTAGAACTTGCTTGAATTATATACTTTGTGGATATGTTTTGAGCTAAGAACACAAGCATGTGAGATTTGAGCTTAATTGTGTGGCTACATCATATAGCCACTTATTTTCATTCTTGTGTGCATTATTCTCTTCCTATGATTGTAATCTTTGATTTGTTTTATTCTTTATGTCCATTACTTTGTGTATACATGCATTTATATGATTGAGACCATTGTTCTAATAGCTCACTTACCCAAATAGCCCACCTTTTAACTTCTATTGTTAGCCAATTTTGAGCCTATGCTTAACCCATTTGTTCTTAATTATAGCACATTACAAGCCTAAGTGAAAAATAATAAATGTCCTTAATTTGGATCTTTGATCAGCTTAGGCTAGTGAGAGTGTTTACCATTTGATTTTGGGAGAGTTGGGAATATTGGGTAGAGATAAAAGCGTGTTTTTGTATTTGTGTTGAGAATCTTGGGAATTGGGAACATACTCATGTATTAATCATGTGTAAACCATATGCATTGATGTTGTTGTATATATTTTAGTTTGAAAAAAAATGAGAAAAATAAAAAGATTATATATATAAGAAGAAAAAGAAAATATATAGAAAAGAAAGAAAAAGAAAAGCAATAAAAATGGGACAAAATGCCCCAAAGCATGGTTCAATAAAAGTCAATGCATATGGGTGGTGATCAAAAAGAGAATGCATGAGTATATGAAAAAGTGAGAAATGGGTAGTTAGGTTTGTTTAGAATTGTATAGATTGTCATAGGTTAGGTGGGAAGTTTAAGTTAATCAAAGATTCAAATTTCAAGCTCACTTAACCATATGCATCCTACCTTGACCTAGCCCCATTACAACCTATGGGAAAGCCCTCATGATATTTGTATGCATGCATAAAATAATTGTTGATTGTTAGATGAAAAATAAATCTTGGAAAGCATGATTAGGGGAGAATTGAGTGAATCAACCCTATACACTTGAGTGCCTAGAGCGGATACACATCCGGTGAGGGTTCGATCGCTCAATTACATGTCTCCACCCATGATCATCTTTTCTTGCAAGTTTGTAAAATCTTTCAATGATTCAATTCAATTGTGGATTGATTCGACTGCTATGACTTTAGCCCTTGTACTTATATATGTATTCTTGGAAGTTGACTTATTTTGACCGAGTAGTTGCATTCATATAGATAGATTGCATATAGATAGGTTGCATTTAGTTAGTTTGCATCGAATAAATGTTGATACCTCTTTGCTTCTTCCTTGATTTTAGCATGAGGACATGCTTAGTTTAAGTGTGGGGAGATTTGATAAACCCCAATTTTGTGGTTTATCTTGGGCTTATTTTAGGGGATTTTATCACCTTTTTCCACATTTATTCAATGAAATAGCATGGTTTTGTAATTCTCCCTTAAATTGTGCTTAAGTGTGAAAACATGCTTTTTAGGCCCTTAAATTGGTGATTTTAATTAACTTTAATTCCATTCGATGCCTTGATATGTTTGTTAAGTGATTTCAGGTTCATAAGGCAAGTATTGGATGGATGAATTGAGGAGAAAAGTATACAAAGTGGAGAATGCATGAAGAAATAAGAATTGGAAATGCATCGATGGGCGCGCACGCGTACAAGGTGCGCACGCGCCGAAGTGATTTCGCATAAGGACGCGCACGCGTACATGCCGCGTACGTGCGGGTGAGGAAACAGCCAATCGACGCGCACGTGTACATGGCGCGTATGCGCCGATAACAGCACGTGACCCACTTAAAGGCAAAACCCTGGGGGCAATTTCTGAGCTGCCCAGGCCCAAATCCAACTTGTTTCTGAGTGTATTTCATGCATAATTGAAGTTCAAGCAAAGGGGGAGCAATTAGTTAGTCAACATGAGCCTTTAGTTAGTTTTCTAGAGAGAGAAGCTCCCTCTTCTCTCTAGAATTAGGTTAGGATTATGTTAAATTGTTATAGATCCATGTTTAATTCCTTGCTTTCATCTTGCTTCTTTTATAATTTCTCATGTCTATGTCTTGATCTCTTTAGTTGTAATGTTAATTTCTTATTTTGTTTTCTTTTGTGATGATGAACTCATGTTGGATTTGGTTTACAATTAATACAATTTGATGTTGATATTTCTTTCATGTTGATCTTTCTTGTTATTGTTATGTTCTTGCTTATGATAGTCATGGTTCTCCTTAATTTTAGCATTTTGTGATGTTTACTTTTATTGCACATTAGGTGTTTGACATAATGCTTCCTATAATTTTTGAGTAGTTCTCTTGACCCTTGGCCTAGGCTAAGGGGATTGGGTGATCTTGAGTCCTTGGGCTTCGTTGAATTGGTAATTTTAGAACCCTTTGGGATCAATTTGATAACCATTGACTCTAGCCTACTACTAAGTCAATTAGTAGCTAGGTTGGGACTTATGGATTGATGTTGATCAAGCCATTTGACGTACTCCAAGCCTAGGAGTAGACATTACATACTTAAGGCTTTAGTGTGTAGACCTAATGAGCTCAGTTCCGCATGATTATCAATGTTTGAATTATCGACAAGGATAGTGATCTCAATTACCTAAGTCTTAGTCAAGAGTCCTTTAGCTTGCTTCTTTAATTACTTGTTTGATTTACTTTCCTTGCCATTTATTTCATTGCCCCTTTCATCAACCAAACCCCCTTTTACCCCTTCATAGCTAATAATTGACCACTTCATTGCTATCCTCGTGAGACGACCCGGAGTTTAAATACTTCGGTTAATTTTTATTTGGGTTTTGTACTTGTGACAACTCAAAATTATTTTTGATGTGGGAATTGTTTGTGGGTTTAGAACTATGCTTACAACGAAGTTCTTATTTCTAGAAGAGAAATTCTAAACTATCGACCCTCAAAGGTCAACATCAAAATGGCGCCGTTGCTGGGGATATCAATGGTGCCATGTTATTAGCTATTGTATATGTTGTGAATAGCTTGACTTTTGGTTTGTTTGTTGGCTTTTGCTAGTCGTAGGACTTTGTTCTCTTTGTTTCTTATTAGTTTTATTTTTGTTTTCTCTTATCACCATGAATTCTCATCGCTTTGGCTATGAGTGTGTTTCAAACTGTGTTGTAGGAAATGAAAGCTTCAATGAGGATGTGCATCAAGGATTTGGAAATCAATGATGGGAGGAACCCCAAGCTCAAGGACAACCTTCTTGGCAACAACCTCCTCCGAACTCATATGGGTATAATCCTGATCCTAATGCATACCAATCCAATGTGTGTGATGACCCTTATTGTGATTGTCAACCACAACCACCACATGCATATAAACCCCCTCCGCAACATAATTTTGAACCATCTTACTCACAAGCCTACTACCACCATTTACCCCCATATGACCCCAACTCATACCCACCATACCAACCACCATATGAACCACCACCTTTCCAATACCAATACTCCTATGAACCACAAAGTCCATACACACCACCTCAAGAATTTCACCAATATAGACCACCTTCCAATTACAAAAACCTTCTCTCAAACAATGAACCCTCTCTTCCACCATCACCTCCCGATGAAGCCCCATGCTAGAATTGAGAGATCTTGAATCTCATATCTTAAGGCGACACGAGGAGGATGAAAAGAAGTTTCAGGAATTAAGAGCGAAAATGGCTATCATGGTAGAAGCCATTGGCAACATAGTCTCATCCCGCCTAAGCCTATGCGATCAAGGCACTCCATTGTTGAATGTGGAGAAGCAACCAAAGAGCTTAGTGAGGGAGTGAACTTGAAGCTCCAAGGTGAAGAAGAGGAGTTAAAGCAAGAAATGCAACAAGAGGAGGAGGTAGAGATTATTGAACAAGAGGAAGTAGTGGTTGGAGCCTTAGGATATGTTGAGTACATAGAGAAAGCACAATTTGAAGAGTCCTCTTCCATGGAGTTCGAAGTTGATGTTGAGGAGGAGAGTGCACAACCTCCAAGGCACAACGTGATTAAAGAATTGGAAGAAGTGTCCCAAGTAATAGGCCCTCCTATTTATGATAATTCCACATCAACATATGATCCTTTTGAATTTGAGGAATCCTTCCCCACTATACTTGGAATTGATGATGAGGTAGATTTTACTCAACCTTCTATTTATGATTTGAGTGATGGGGAAGAGCTAGAGGATGTTGGTGAAGAAGAACTTGAACTTGAGGAAGCTTGGCAAGAGGTAAAGCTTGAAGAACCTTGCCAAGTGGTGGAAGACTCTAGGAGAGGATGGACGGGAGTAGAGCGCGCCTTGTCAAGATCATTGGGAACTCCTCCACCTAAGTTGTCGTCTAATCCTTCATTTGAGTGGGTAAAACTTCTAACTCTTAGCTTTATTATCCCACTTGAATTTGGTTTGCTTGAGACGGATGGCCAACTTAGGGCGCTTTGCAGAATTAAGCGTAAAAGGAGGATGTTTAGTGGTTGGCGTTGTAAGTCTAGGCTCATTATGGTTGGAAGCTCAAAATTGAGGAGCATGGATTGGTGTAGTGCTCAATTGAATGGGTCTAGGAGGATATTTTGGTGCTTCCATGAGAATTCATCTCTCTTGCCACCCAGAGGAAATCACCATGATCAACTCAAGGACGGGTGTGAAAACAAAGTGTGGGATCCCGGATCGCACAAGGAAGATCAACTTTGGGAGCCTATGGTTTGTGAAGAACTTCATCAAAGCTTGGAGTTATTAACTTTGAATGATGAAGCACAATGGAAGTCCAAGCATTGGTGGATGTTCAAGGATGGTTTCAAGCACAAGCCACCTTGATGAAGAACTCCCCATAAGTCCAACTTAAGGAATATAAACAAAAGTGCTAGGTAGGAGACACCCCACCATGGTAACATCTTTTCATTTTTCTCTTTTGTACATATTAGTGAAATAGGTTTAATTTCATGTTTTATTTGATTAGTTGAGTTTAATTGGGAGTCCAGTAGGTTAAATAAGGTTTTGTGATGTTTCGTTAGCTGTTTGGAGGTTTGGAATGCTTGGTTTGGTGCAAAAACATAGAAAAATTTTGAAAAAAACAGAGCACCATCCACACACACGCGTGCTTCACGCGTACGCGTGCATCAAGCAATTTCAACCATCCACGCGCACGCGTCATGTGCGCGTACGCGTGGATTGAATTTTTCACCCCTCCATACATTCACCCGAGAGTTGTGCCTGAAGTGTGCCAACTTTGTGCCCCAGGGAACACGCACGCGCACCTTGCGTGTCCGCGTCGACTCTCTGCTATGCCCTGCACGCGTACGCATCAGCCGCGCGTACGCGTCGCTTCCATTTCATCAATACACGCTTACGCGCACACGACGCGCACGCGTGGATTGCCCTGTTTCACCCACCTTCTTTTCTTCTCTTCTTTCCATTTCTTTCCTTCTTCTCTTCTCTTTCCACCCCTCAATCTTCATCCAACACTACCAAACACCATCCATAACCACTTCTTTTAGTTAGTTAGTTAATCGTTTAATTAGTACATTTTCATTTTGTTTTCTATTTTTCTTTATAAGTGTTGGATTATTAATGTTGTCTACTGTTTCTTGCTGCTGATTATTGATGAGATGTTGTTTTAACATCGTTATTTTTAATTTTTATTGTTGGATTTAATTGTTGAGGTTATATTTTGTCATTTGGTTTTGAGTTATTATGTTTAACATTTGTGAGCACCAAGTGAATGTTACATTGCCTTTAAGCTTCTTAACTCTTTTGAATTGCATGTTTTGGCCACCTTGCGTTCATCATCTATTGTTAGGCAATTGTATATTATCATTGCATTTTTTTTAGGTGATGTTCGTTTATGGTTTACCCTTATTCACATCACTTATTTCATGCATTGAGATTGTAGAGTTGTAAAATTGGATCGAAAGCTTACATAGTGACGTATTTTTGAGCTTTTCAAGTTTTGTGGACCATGCTCGCTATGTGATTGATTTCCACTTCTATCTTCTTTTTCCTAAGTTCCATAGCATCCATGTATTTTATCTCTATGTCACTTAGGTGTTGCAACAACTTCAATATGTGTCATTGATTGTTGTGTGAGTTTCATATACCATTTTGTTCACTAAGTCTACTTACACATCAATCAATGTCCATGCATTATCCAATTTCATAATTGCTTGATTTTCGCTTGAATACTTTCATGCTTCTTCACTACTTGTTGGGCTATTTTAGCCTACAAGTCTTTTAAAGTATCCGAAGCACACTAGAATGAGTGAAGTGCATGTTCTCTTTTGAGTAATTGTGACATCACTTTTATACTAGCGTGTGTGTGTGTTCTAAACCACGCAGAATTTTAGAACCCACACACCTATTTTTCATTAATGTCACACTAATTCACTGACTCCATTCTAGTGATTCAACTCATTCCAACAATTCACGCTTCCTTGCTTTTGTATTTTCTCATCTTACAGTGTTTATTTTGTTTCTCCTGATTAATGCACCATAAGCAAAAATGGAAGCGGAAGGAAGAACACGCAGCACTGGTTGACTTACCAGCTGAAGGTGGCAACTCGAAAAGTCGTCGTACCCCCTTGCTCATCTTTGAGTGCACCGAAGACGGTGCAAACTTTTAAGTGTGGGGAGGTCGTCCGACTATTCGGCATTTTTGGGTGACAAGTTTCTAATCCCAACACTTTTGCATTTAAATTTTAGGTCTTTTAGGATTCTTGGTTGCATTGCATATGTATATATTAAGCTTAGTCAAAATCATGATATTTTCCAAGGATTCTATCTATAGGGCACCCCTATTGATTGGAAAAAAAATTTTTTAGAACTTGCTTGAATTATATACTTTGTGGATATGTTTTGAGCTAAGAACATAAGCATGTGAGATTTGAGCCTAATTGTGTGGCTACATCATATAGCCACTTATTTTCATTCTTGTGTGCATTATTCTCTTCCTACGATTGTAATCTTTGATTTGTTTTATTCTTTATGTCCATTACTTTGTGTATACCTGCATTTATATGATTGAGACCATTGTTCTAATAGCTCACTTACCCAAATAGCCCACCTTTTATCTTCCATTGTTAGCCAATTTTGAGCCTATGCTTAACCCATTTGTTCTTAATTGTAGCACATTACAAGCCTAAGTGAAAAATAATAAATGTCCTTAATTTGGATCATGATTATGATCAAGTTTATGATGAGTATAACTCGAGTTGGGGATGCACGACAGAGGGACAGTCCAATGGTTAGCTACCAGGACTTGTCGGGTTGGCTCTATAACCGACAGATGATATCATCAGCCACTAGGGACAGGCATGCATCATAAACATACTACATGAATTGTTTGAGATTGCCTATTTGACTGCATATTACTTGCTAATTGCCTAAATGCCTTATCTGTTCCTATTTGTAAATCTCTTGTCTGATATAACTGTGTCTGCTATATTATACTCCTGCTGGTGGTTGGGAGGTCTGAAGGAATTGGAAAGGGAAGTATTAGTTAGACTGAAGAATCTTTAGTCAGTTGCCACTTACGGTTTAGCTTGTTTATAAGCTTTGATATTATCTGGAGGAAGTTCTAAGATTGCCTTCGGCTTTCCTTTATTATTATGTATTATATATGTGGAAGCTGTTACCGTGCTGGGGACCTCTGGTTCTCACCCATGCGGATTTTGTGGTTTTCAGATGCAGGACGCGAGGCTTCTCGTTGAGGCATGCTGGAGACTTCTGGATTAGCGAAGATCCTTTGTTCTCGGGACTCTGTTTTGGTTTATATATCTTGTTTAGATACTTTTATCTGCATTAAATAATACAAATTGTGATGACTCCTCTTATGGGAGATTTTGGAGAATAGATTTTATGTATTTGTGTCCCTTTGGGTTTCCTTTGGGGTTTCCTTATTTTATTATATGTATATATTATTATGCTCAGACCGGTTATCTTCGCAGCCGGATTTTGAGTCTTGATATTCCCGTTTTTGACACTCTTTATATATATTATCTTGCGTTAGCTTATCCTTTGCTCGTTACGTTATCGATCGGAGTGTTGCGCATTCGAGTTACGGTTTTTGTTTACCCCTTTTTCTGCAAAGGCTCCTAGTTATAATCAATCATTCATACTACTATACGTACTAGATTTTTGTTTTAGAGGTCGTAATACCTTGCCATCTCTGAATTATGACTTAAGCATAAGACTCTGTATGGTAGGGTGTTACATGCATGGTATCATAAAGCTTCCAGGATCTTTAAGCTTCTCTGGTAAGCTCTTTAAAATGACTGCACTGTATTCTTCAGTGAGAAAAACTTTTTCAGTTTCTCTCCAATCCTTCTTATGACTTAAGATCTCTTTCATGAACTTAGCATAAGAGGGTATTTGCTCAAGTGCCTCTGCAAACGGAATCTTTATTTCAAGAGTCCTGAGATAGTCTACAAAGCGGGCAAATTGTTTATCTTGTTCTGCTTGGCGGAGTTTCTGAGGATAAGGCATCTTGGCTTTATACTCTTCAACCTTAGTTGCTGGAGGTTTATTTCCTATAGAAGTGGTTGAAGAAGCTTGCTTAAGGGGGTTGTTATCAGCACTTGCAAGTGTCTGACCCCTTTGTGGCGTTTGAATGCCAGGATTGGGTGCTTTTTGGGCGTTTAACGCCACTTTCTTACCCTTTTCTGGCATTTAAACTCCAGAATCATTCCTCTCTGGGCTCTTATTGTCTTCAGAGGGATTTTGGGTAGTTGGTTGGTCATCCTCTGTCAGTTGTTCCTTTCTTGGCTTTCTGCTGCTTTGAGTTGATACATTCAATGTCTTTCCACTCCTTAATTTAACAGCTTGGCATTCTTCTGTTATCTGTTTAGATAGCTGCTGTCTTGTTTGATTCAATTGTGCTTCCATATTCTTGTTAGCATTTTTAGTGTCTTGGAGCATCTCTTTAAATTCTGCTAATTGTCTTGTCATAAGGAGAAATTGCTGATTAAGTTCAACAATCTGTTCTTGAGGATTAGGATCAGTAGTTACTGCCATAGCCTCTTTTTTTATGGAGGACTCACTGTTTGAGTATAGATGTTGATTTCTAGCAACTATATCTATGAGCTCTTGAGCTTCTTCAATTGTTTTTCTCATGTGTATAGATCCACCAGCTGAGTGGTCTAGGGACATCTGAGCTTTTTTTGTAAGCCCATAGTAGAAGATGTCTAACTATACCCACTCTGAAAACATTTCAGAGGGGAATTTTCTCAGCATCCCTCTGTACCTCTCCCAGGCATTATAAAGGGATTCATGATCCTCTTGTTTAAAGCCTTGGATGTCCAGCCTTAGCTGTGTCATCCTTCTTGGAGGGTAAAATTGATTCAGGAATTTGTCTGTTAATTGTCTCCATGTTTTTATGCTTGATGTGGGTTGGTTATTTAACCACCTCTTAGCTTGATCTTTTACAGAAAATGAAAACAATAATAATCTGTAGACATCCTGATCCACTTCTTTATCACGTACTGTGTCAGCAATTTGTAAGAATTGTGCCAGAAACTCAGTGGGTTCTTCCTGTGGAAGACCGGAATACTAGCAATTTTGCTGCAGCATAATAATGAGCTGAGGATTTAGCTCAAAGCTGCTTGCTTTGATGGGAGGTATACAGATGCTACTCCCATATGGAGCTGTAATGGGGTTAGCATATGACCCCAGAGTCCTTCTGGACTGTTCACTTCCACTTTGGTCCATGATGGAGAAAGGGAGATGATGTGGATTGCAAATACAATATATTTTTGTTTTTTTATTTTATTTTAATTAAAATTAACCGAATAAAATTGGGTAGAGATAAAAGTTTGTTTTTGTATTTGTGTTGAGAATCTTAGGAATTGGGAACATACTCATGTATTAATCATGTGTAAACCATATGCATTGATGTTGTTGTATATATTTTAGTTTAAAAAAAATGAGAAAAACAAAAAGAATATATATATAAGAAGAAAAAGAAAATATATAGAAAAGAAAGAAAAAGAAAAGCAATAAAAAGGGGACAAAATGCCCCAAAGCATGGTTCAATAAAAGTCAATGCATATGGGTGGTGATCAAAAAGAGAATGCATGAGTATATGAAAAAGTGAGAAATGGGTAGTTAGGTTTGTTTAGAATTGTATAGGTTGTCATAGGTTAGGTGGGAAGTTTAAGTTAATCAAAGATTCAAATTTCAAGCTCACTTAACCATATGCATCCTACCTTGAACCTAGCCCCATTACAACCTATGGGAAAGCCCTCATGATATTTGTATGCATGCATAAAATAATTGTTGATTGTTAGATGAAAAATAAATCTTGGAAAGCATGATTAGGGGAGAATTGAGTGAATCAACCCAATACACTTGAGTGCCTAGAGCGGATACACATCCGGTGAGGGTTTGATCGCTCAATTACATGTCTCCACCCATGATCATCTTTTCTTGCAAGTTTGTAAAATCTTTCAATGATTCAATTCAATTGTGGATTGATTCGACTGCTATGGCTTTAGCCCTTGTACTTATATATGTATTGTTGGAAGTTGACTTATTTTGACCGAGTAGTTGCATTCATATAGATAGATTGCATATAGATAGGTTGCATTTAGTTAGTTTGCATAGAATAAATGTTGATACCTCTTTGCTTCTTCCTTGATTTTAGCATGAGGACATGCTTAGTTTAAGTGTAGGGAGATTTGATAAACCCCAATTTTGTGGTTTATCTTGGGCTTATTTTAGGGGATTTTATCACCTTTTTCCACATTTATTCAATGAAATAGCATGGTTTTGTAATTCTCCCTTAAATTGTGCTTAAGTGTAAAAACATGCTTTTTAGGCCCTTAAATTGGTGATTTTAATTCACTTTAATTCCATTCGATGCCTTGATATGTTTGTTAAGTGATTTCAGGTTCATAAGGCAAGTATTGGATGGATGAATTGAGGAGAAAAGCATACAAAGTGGAGAATGCATGAAGAAATAAGAATTGGAAATGCATCGATGGGCGCGCACGCGTACAAGGCGCGCACGCGCCGAAGTGATTTCGCATAAGGACGCGCATGCGTACATGCCGCGTACGTGCGGGTGAGGAAACAGCCAATCGACTCGCACGTGTACATGGCGCGTATGCGCCGATACCAGCATGTGACCCACTTAAAGGCAAAACCCTGGGGGCAATTTCTGAGCTGCCCAGGCCCAAATCCAACTTGTTTCTGAGTGTATTTCATGCATAATTGAAGTCCAAGCAAACGGGGAGTAATTAGTTAGTCAACATGAGCCTTTAGTTTGTTTTCTAGAGACAGAAGCTCCCTCTTCTCTCTAGAATTAGGTTAGGATTAGGTTAAATTGTTATAGATCCATGTTTAATTCCTTGCTTTTGTCTTGCTTCTTTTATAATTTCTCATGTCTATGTCTTGATCTCTTTAGTTGTAATGTTAATTTCTTATTTTGTTTTCTTTTGCGATGATGAACTCATGTTGGATTTAGTTTACAATTAATACAATTTGATTTTGATGTTTCTTTCATGTTGATCTTTCTTGTTATTGTTAAGTTCTTGCTTATGATAGTCATGGTTCTCCTTAATTTTAGCATTTTGTGATGTTTACTTTTATTGCACATTAGGTGTTTGACATAATGCTTCCTATAATTTTTGAGTAGTTCTCTTGACCCTTGGCCTAGGCTAAGGGGATTGGGTGATCTTGAGTCCTTGGGCTTCGTTGAATTGGTAATTTTAGAACCCTTGGGGATCAATTTGATAACCATTGACTCTAGCCTACTACTAAGTCAATTAGTAGCTAGGTTGGGACTTATGGATTGATGTTGATCAAGCCATTTGACGTACTCCAAGCCTAGGAGTAGACATTACATACTTAAGGAGTATACCTAATGAGCTCGGTTCCGCATGATTATCAATGTTTGATTTATCGATAAGGATAATGATCTGAATTACCTAAGTCTTAGTTAAGAGTCCTTTAGCTTGCTTCTTTAATTACTTGATTGATTTACTTTCCTTGCCATTTATTTCATTTCCCCTTTCATCAACCAAACCCCCTTTTACCCCTTCATAGCTAATAATTGACCACTTCATTGCTATCCTCGTGAGATGACCCGAAGTTTAAATACTTCAGTTAATTCTTATTTGGGGTTTGTACTTGTGACAACTCAAAATTTTTTTTGATGTGGGAATTGTTTGTCGGTTTAGAACTATGCTTACAATGAAGTTCTTATTTCTAGAAGAGAAATTCTAAACCATCGACACTCAAAGCTCATCATCACAGCTCATTTGAACTGTTTAGGCCAATATTTTGTTTCTTTTAAGCCCTCCTAACCATTGATGCTCAAACCCTTGGATCCTTTCTCTTGCCTTTTGGTTTAAAGAGCTACTGGCTTTTTCTTTTTCTTTCTTGCTTCCTTTTTTTTCGCATATACATATATATTTTTTTCTTTTATTGCTTTTTGCTGCTTTTTTTTACTTCAAGAATCAATTTTTTGGATTTTTAGATTACCAATAATACTTCTCTTTTTTCTTCATTCTATCAAGAGCCAACATTCTTAACTCCAACATCAAATATGCACTGTTTAATCATGCATTCAGAAAATAAAAGCAATGTCACCACATCAAATAATTGAACTATTCCTAATATATAACTCAAAATTCATGCATCTTACTTCTCTTTTTCAATTAAAATTTTTCTTTTAAGCAAGGTGAGAGATGCATGGAATATTTCATAACTTTAAGACATGATCCACCTTAGTGACAGCGACTACTGCCTCTAGAGAAGCCAATGGACCGTTTGATCTCTTCTATGTCACATCCCTGCCTCTGTTGTTCTTCCATCATGGCTCTTTTATCTTCTCTTATTTCATGGAGGATGGTGGAGTGCTCTTGATGTCCTATCCTTAGTTGATCCATGTTGGAGCTCAATTCTCCTAGAGAAGTATGCAATTGATCCCAATAGCCTTGAGGAGAAAAATGCATCCCTCGAAGCATCTCAGGGATTTCTTGTTGAGGCGGCTCCGCATGCTCTTCATGAGGTACATGTGTAGGCTTTCTAGTTTGCTACATCCTTCTTTTAGTGATGGTCTTGTCCTCTTCAATAGAGATGTCTCCTTCTATGATGCTGAATTGCATAGGTGACAGATAAGGTAGGGAAAAGCCAACCTTGCTAAGGTGGAAGGCATTTCAGCTATCTTGTATAGTTCTTGAGGTATTACCTCATGTACCTCCACCTCACTCCCAAGCATGATGCAATGAATCATGATGGCTCCGGTTAATGGTCACTTCTGACCGATTGCTAGTAGGAATGATAGAGCGTTAGATAAATTCCAACCATCATCTAGCTATAGGCTTGAGGTCAAGCCTTCTTAGTTGGATAGGCTTTCCTTGAGCATCCCTCTTCCACTGAGCTCCTTCCACACTAATGTCTAAAAGGACTTGGTCCAGACTCTGATCAAAATTGACTCTCTTA
The DNA here is from genome assembly GCF_059453495.1 of Arachis ipaensis. Taxonomy (NCBI): domain Eukaryota; kingdom Viridiplantae; phylum Streptophyta; class Magnoliopsida; order Fabales; family Fabaceae; genus Arachis; species Arachis ipaensis. The sequence continues at coordinate 62,088,504 of NC_142437.1, read as the reverse complement.
GTGTAAGGATGTGGGTCTCCTTGCATTATTGGCAAATGGAGTGCCAACCTTACACTTTCCAAGCTGAAATCCAAGGGTCGCCCTCGGACCATGGTGCTCGAATTCTTGGGGCTTGGGTTTACGCTTGTATCGTGGTTCTTCGTGACCCATGCATTGGCATAGAACTCTTGTACCATTAAGATTCTAACTTTCGAGATAGGATTAGTTAGGACTTTCTAACCTCTCCTCCAGATTTCTCATTGGATCTCCTAGTACTCATTCTTTTTTAGCCTAAAGGGAATTTCAGGAATCACCCTTTTCTTCGCCACTACTTCATAGAAGTGGTCTTGATGAGCTTTGATGATGAATCTCTCCATCACCCAAAGTTTGGAGGTGGAAGCAACAGATTTCCCTTTCCTATTTCTAAAGGATTCTCCGACTTTGGGTGCCATAAGTGTGAATGGAAAGCAAAAAGCAACGCTTTTCCAACACCAAACTTAAAAGCTTTGCTCGTCCTCGATCAAAATATGAAGAAAAGAGTAGAAGAAGAAGATAATTTATAGAGAAAGAAGGAGAGGAGGATTCGGCCAAGTGGGGCTTTAGTGTATGAAGTGTGTGATGAAGGGTAGAAGAAGGGGTTATTTATAAGGGTGGGGTGGGGTAGGGTTCTGATGATTTTGGGAAGAGGTATGGATATGATTGGTTGAGGATTTGTGGGGAAAAGTTTGTGGGGAAGAGTAAAAGTAAGAGAGAGAGAAGAAGTGGGGTAGGTAAGGGATCTGTGGGACCCACTAATCTTGAGGGGCTAGGGAATTCGAATTTCCTGCCCCCTTATGGGCGTTAAACGCCCAGCTCCTGCTTCTGGCTGGTGTTTAATGCCAGCTATATGCCTTTCATGGGGCGTTGAACGCCCATTGGGGTCCTTCTTTCGGACGTTGAACGCCCAGTCTCTGCCTGAACGCCAGCTTCATGCTCCCTGGCTGGCATTCAACGCCAGCAATACTGCTCCTCATGGGCGTTGAACACCCACTCTGGCCTCCTTGTCTGGCGTTCAACGCCAGCAAGGTACCTTCTCCAGGGTGTTCTATTTCCAGTTCTGACTATTTCTGTTTCTGTTCTAACTACTGCATATGATCACCAACTTAAAGAAATAATAATGTAAGATAAACTTAAAGAAAAAAAATATCTAGGTAGGCTTGGGTTACCTCCCAACAAGCGCTTCTTTAACGTCACTAGCTTGATGGTTATCTCCTTACGGAGATAGATAGGGGCTCATAATTTCTCCCCTTACAGTGAACTTCTTGCTTGTGCTCTCATGGATAAGTTCCACATGTTTCAGAGACAGGATCCTATTCATACTGTGTGGAACGACTGGATTGTCAGTGAAGATAACTCTTATGCCAGGTGAGTGGCCTTTAGTGGGGATTTTCCTATCCCTCCAGCCCTTGGGAACTTTCTTACTACCATTCCTCTCAGAACTTGATGATGGTTGCTGATAAACCCATATTTTAGGATATATATTGTGCTCAATTTAAGTGATTTATTCAACCCTTCACCCACTTATTCATGTAATTGCATGGTTTTACTTTCCCTTCCTTATTATGTGATATATGTAAAAAACATGTTTCCTATGCTTAAAAATAATTATTTCAATTACCCTTTATTACCATTCGATGCCGTGATTTGTGTGTTGAGTAGTTTCAGATCTTCTAAGGCAGGAATGACTTAAAAGATGGAAAGAAAACATACAAAAATGGAAGGAAAGCACAAAATGGAATTTTTGAAGAAACTAGCAGCGACGCGAACGCATGGACGACGCGGTCGCATGCCCAGCGCAAAAAGGCAGCGACGCGAACGCGTGACTGACGCGGACGTGCGCCATGAGCAGAACACAGATGACGCGTACGCGTGACCGAAGCAAACGTGTGACAAGGAAAATTCCAAATGATGCGACCGCATGACCCATGCAGACGCGTGACAGATGCCACGCACCAGAAAATACAGAAAATGCTCCAAGCAATTTCTAAAACCCTTTTTGGCCCAGATCTAAGTCCAGAAGGCACAGATTAGAGGTTATGAAGTGGGGGAATGCATCCATTGATGATCGTGTCTTCAATTATTCACTTTTCATAGTTTAGATGTAGTTTTAGAGAGAGAGAGGTTCTCTCCTCTCTCTTAGGTTTTTAGGATTAGAATTCCTCTTAAAGGATTTAGAATTTCAACTCTTCATTAGGTTCAATATTCCTTTTACTTTATATTTCTCTTTTACTTTCAGATACTTTAATGCTTTCCTTTAATTACTTTTGTTGCCAAATTAGCTTATAAACCATTCATGTTTATGTTTGATTTTCTATTTAATATAATTTGAGGTATTTCAGAATTATAATTGCTTTCCCTTATTTATATTAATAATTTAGATTTTCCCCTTTTGGCTTTGGTAAAGTAATTGGTAACTCATGAGTTATCAAACTCAACGTGATTGATAATTGTTGTCTTTGATAATTGAATTGAACTTCAATAACTCCAGTCCTTTCTTAGGAATTGACTAGGACCTAAGGATCAAACTAATTGGTCCACTTGACCTTCCTTTGCTTTAGTAAAGGTTAACTAAGTAGGATTAAAACTCAATTCTCATCACCATTGATAAGGATAACTAGGATAGGACTTCCAAATTCTCATATCTTGCCAAGAGTTTATTTTATAGTTATTTATTTATTTTATTTGTCATTTAAATTACTTGTTCCTTACTTTCAAAACCCCCAATTTACAAAACTCATAACCGATAATAAAGAACACCTCCCTACAGTTCCTTGAGAAGACGACCCGTGGTTTAAATACTTCGGTTATCAATTTTAAAGGGGTTTGTTACTTGTGACAACCAAAACGTTTGTAAGAAAGGACTTTTGTTGGTTTAGCAGCTATACTTGCAACGGGAATTTATTCTGAATTCTAGATCACGCAAAATTTCTCTCTTCAAAATGGCGCCGTTGCCGGGGAACTGCAAACGTGTGCTTTATTATTGGTTATTGTAAATATTTTTCTTTTACTTGTTTATTTGTTTTTGTTTTTCCCTTTTTATTTTTATTAGCTACTATGAATTCTCACCCCTCTCGCTTTGAGTTTGGTTCTAATATTGTTGAAGGGAACGGAAGTTATAGCAGGAACATGCATCAAGGTCAGAGCAATCAAAGATGGATGGAGCCAAGAGGATCTGATCAACCCTTTAGGCAACAACACCCTCCAAGATATCATGGACGAGGACCACTATACAATGCATACCAAGCTAATAGATATGATGGACAACCTTGTAATTACCAACAAGCCCCACCCTGTGCTTATAGACCATCCTCTCAACGTAGATTTGAACCACCACACTCACAAGTTCCTTTTCGCCATTCATCACCATATGACCCTTATCCACCACAATCCCAATCCAATTACTCCCTAGAACCACCACATTCTTATTTTGAACCCTCTCTCCCAACCAATGAAACTTCACACCCACCCCAACCTCTAGTGAATGACAAACTTTGTGTTCTTCTTCAAGGGCAAGCAAAGATAGAAAAGGGCGTACTGGAACTCACTACTGCCGTGACTAAGGTAGTAAATTTAATAGCTTTCCGACATCTGAGAACTCAAGGTACTCCCATGGCTGCTTGTGGAGAATCAAAAGAAGAGCGTAGCATGAAGGAGACACTAGAGACCTCAGTAGTGGACAATGAGGAGCATGGCTTTGTACTGGAACGAGTAGGGGAAGCCATGATAGTTGTAGAGGAGGAAGTGGTTGAATATTTAGGATATGCTGAACCTCCATGGGAATCAAGAACCGTAAAGGATTCCGCTGAGAAGTCCGAAATTGATGCCAAGGAGGACAGTGCACAACCTCCACAGCATATGCCTTGTGAAAAATTAGACGAAACAGACCAAGAAGTTGATTCCATGGGCAGTGATGATCTTGAATCAAGCTTTCCTCGTCACGAATTCACATCCGCAACTGAATTTCTTGAGCCTGCAGAACCTTACCCAAGTGAATACGAAGATGACGTCGAGGTAGATTTCTCTCAACCTCCAACGTATGACTTAAGTGATGAGAAAGACATAGAAGACTTTGACCAGGACGCAGTTGCAGCTGAAGAATTTTCAAAGAAGTGGAGGAATTCACAGAAGATTACAAGGGAGTAGAACTTGCAGAACCACTGGAAACACCCACCCCAAGGCCATTACAAGGGAGTAGAATTTTGCAAAGAGGCGTGCGACGCGACCGCATCGCTAAAGCGATCGCGTCAGTTGTGAAAACCACCTCCCACGCGTCCGCGTCATTCACGCGGCCGCATAATTTGGAAATCGGCGTAAAAAATCCAACTCCCAGAAATCTGGGCTAGAATCGTGCGGTTGGTGTGCGTTTAGCATAAAACGGCCCACGCGTTCGCGTCATTTGCAAAATACCCATCCCACGCGAAAGCGTGAGCGACGCGTTCGCGTCGTGTGGATTGCACAACACCCTAAATGGAGATAGAGAGTTGCGCTGAAATGACGCTGGAATTGTGCGTTTAGCACAATTTTTAGCGACGCGGTCGCGTGCCTCACGAGACCGCGTCATTCATCCTTTACCAATCCCATGCGATCGCGTCACTCACGCGATCGCGTCAACCCCATTCCACCCTAGCCACGCAACCGCGTGCCCCACGCGACCGTGTGGATTCAAATTCACTAACCCCCAGTGACGCGAAACCCTACCCGTCGCGCCCCCCCATTCCCCTTCTTCTTCCTTTCTTCTCTGCAACCCACCCCCAACCACCACCACTCCGAGCCGATCACCTCTGACCGCCACAGCACCCTCAACCACCCAGCCACGACCGCGACACCACCCACCACTCCCTCCTTTCCCCCTCCCCCTTCTCCTCCCTTTTCTTTCCCCCACTCCGCCACTGCCCCTCACCCTCCGCGACCACCACCACCACCACCGCGCCATCACCGCCGCGCCTCCCACCACCACCAACCTTACCCCCATTCTTCTTCAACTACCCCCCTCCACCATTACCCCCACCCGAAACCCCCTACCACCAAATAGCCACCAACCGCCCCGCCAACCACCCTGCTCGACCACAGCGCCGCCGTGCCCCCCAGCACCGCCATCTCACCACCGCCATCTCTCTGAGCCTTACCTTAGTTCATCCGCATACCAGGTTCAGCCGAACGCCATTTTTCCCCTATTCGTAGTTAGTTGCATATTTTTCCAATTATGTTCAAATTAGGCTAGTTAGAGATGCATGTTTGTAGTGGATTCTAGGTGGTTAGATACCTAGGATGTGGTTAGTGGATTTAGGCCTGATTAATTGCGCTATTCTTGCTACTTGTTTAATAATTTTTGCAATTCAGCTGTTGCTGTGATGTTAATACTGTTCATATGTTGTTCTTCACTGTTTCATGCTACTTTTTACATTGCTTTTTCATGTTCATATTCCGTATATGTTTTTGCAGCTTTACTTTAATTTATATGAACTATTATGCTTGCTGTTTATTACCCGGGAACATCCAATTTTAGCCGGAATGCTGCCCAATTTTCTGTAAATTGTTTTGTTATTCATTCATGTTTTGGTTTTGGTAATTTGAATGTGGAATTCCTTCGCTTTTACCAAACCAATTCATGAATGCACGGGCTAGCATTCTTATTCCTCTGTTTTCCCGGTTAATAAATCACATTATTGATGATTAGATTTCACTTTTCGCTATTTCTATATCTATTTGAATCATCAACAACTTGATTTCCTTGCTTGAATATGAGTTGTCTGTTGCTTAAAATTGTGAAATTCTTGTTACCTAGAAACCAATCATCATGCCACTTACTCTGACTTTCTTTTTCCTAACTCACTGATTTTCACTTTCTAACCTCTTTTTCAATTTTACCCACTTTTAACTTTCTAACTTCCCCCTCTGCTTTTTTGACTAACTCTTCCAACTCTTTTAACTCATGGTATGATTATTATTTTTCCTAATTAACCGGTGTTCTACTTATAATATATTTTGGATTGTAATTTCTCACCTTAGATTTTTAACTCCAAAACAATCCAAAATGCACAATTATTCAACTCATTTCATAATTCTACTGTTCTTTTGCCACTATGTGCTTATCTTGTTATTTGCCTACTTGTTTTCCTGCTTTTATTATATCTTAGATTTCTGTTTTTCAGGATGTCTGACCCTCAAAGAAAGGGAAAATAAAAGGCAACAACTGGCAAATGGAAAAGAGGTGAATCCTCTATGTCCATCCTGGACATCATGCGTGATGACTCCTGGCAGGAAAAGCACTTTACCCCACAGGAGAAGGCTGACCAACTCCTCCCTAACAATGATCCCATTAAATTTGCAAACAGATACTGTGAGCTCAAGTATCCGGTGTTTGCCACCTCCAGAAATCTATTCCTGGAGAGGACTCTGAAAATTCCAGAAGAACTACAGTAGTACACCTCCGATCAAATCAAACAAAGAGGCTGGTTCTTCTTGGAGAGAAATTTGACTGAGGTCAATGCTTCCTGGGTAAGAGAGTTTTACTGCAACTATTTCAAGACTTCCCTGGATGCAGTGAACCTCAGAGGGAAACAGATACTGGTCACTGAAGAGGCCATTGAGGATATTTTGCGCCTTCATCCTAAGTTAGATCAGCCTGACGGTTACCAAAAGGCTGAAGAGGATATAAGGTTTATGCGATTCGACTGGGATGCTGTCAAGGAGAGGATAGCCCTTGATCCGACTGTCCCCTGGGTCATGGGTAAGAACACCACAATGCCTAAATGAATCAAGCTTATGTATCTGAATGATGAGACTCGGCTCTGGCACCAGATCCTGAGCAACTTTGTTATGCCGAGCACTCATGAGACGGAGCTGCCTGCCACTATGAACACCCTTCTCTGGTGTGTGATGGAGGGTAAGGACCTGTACCTCCCACGATTCATCCGGCACTATATGGCCAGGGTCCATGTTAGAGGCACCCTTCCTTTTCCTTACCTGGTCAACCAGCTAGGCCGTCGAGCTGACGTGCCTTGGGAGGATGCTGACTGTAGGAAGAATATCCCTTACCTCCCACGATTCATCCGGCACTATATGCTGCGGACTGTAGGAAGAATATCCCTCACAGCAGGAAGTTTCGGGCTTTAGACTATATGCCTCTATTCCTTACTGCTTCTGATGAGACAGCCACGCCGTCAGCTGTCCCCTCCTCTTCCACTATTGCACCAGCCCCACCCACTGCACCTTGATGAGCGGATAATTTATACGCTTTTTGACATTGTTTTTAGTATGTTTTTAGTAGGATCTAGTTACTTTTAGGGATGTTTTCATTATTTTTTATGTTAAATTCACATTTCTGGACTTTACTATGAGTTTGTGTGTTTTTCTGTGATTTCAGGTATTTTCTGACTGAAATTGAGGGACTTGAGCAAAAATCAGATTCAGAGGTTGAAGAAGGACTGCTGATGCTGTTGGATTCTGACCTCCCTGCACTCAAAGTGGATTTTCTGGAGCTACACAACTCGAAATGGCGCGCTTCCAATTGCGTTGGAAATTAGACATCCAGGGCTTTCCAGAAATATATAATAGTCCATACTTTGGTCAAGAATAGATGACACAAACTGGCGTTCAACGCCAGCTCTCTGCCCAATTCTGGCGTCCAGCGCCAGAAAAGGATCCAAAACCAGAGTTGAACGCCCAAACTGGCACAAATACTGGCGTTCAACTCCAAGAAGGACCTCTACACGTGCAACACTCAAAGCTCAGCCCAAGCACACACCAAGTGGGCCCCGGAAGTGGATTTATGCATCAATTACTTACTTCTGTAAACCCTAGTAGCTAGTTCATTATAAATAGGACATTTCACTATTGTATTTGACATCCTGAGTTTTATCTTCGGATCATAGTAGTCTTGGTTACTCCGGTTCCCCTCTAGGGCCGAGACCAATGAACTCCATTATCACTTATGTATTTTCAACGGTAGAGTTTCTACACTCCATAGATTAAGGTGTGGAGCTCTGCTGTTCCTCAAAGATTAATGCAAAGTACTACTGTTTTCTATTCAATTCATCTTATTTTGCTTCTAAGATATTCATTCGCACTTCAACCTGAATGTGATGAACGTGACAATCATCATCATTCTCTATGAACGCGTGCCTGACAACCACTTCCGTTCTACATTAGATTGAATGAGTATCTCTTAGATCTCTTAATCAGGATCTTCGTGGTGTAAGCTAGAATGATGGCGGCATTCAAGAGAATCCGGAAAGTCTAAACCTTGTCTGTGGTATTCTGAGAAGGATTCAATGATTGAATGATTGTGACAAGCTTCAAACTCGCGATTGCTGGGCGTAGTGACAGACGCAAAAAAATAGTAAATCCTATTCTAGCATGATCGATAACCGACAGATGAATAGCCGTGCCGTGACAGGGTGCGTTGACCATTTTCACTGAGAGGATAAGATGAAACCATTGACAAGGGTGATGCCTCCAGACGATTAGCCGTGCCGTGACAGGGAATTTGGATCATTTTCCCGAGAGAAGACCGAAAGTAGCCATTGACAATGGTGAAGTATCACATAAAGCCAGCCATGGAAAGGAGTAAGACTGATTGGATGAAGATAGTAGGAAAGCAGAGGTTCAGAGGAACGAAAGCATCTCTATTCGCTTATCTGAAATTCTCACCAATGATTTACATAAGTATTTCTATCCCTATTTTATTAATTATTTTCGAAAACCCTATTACTATTTTATATCCGCCTGACTGAGATTTACAAGGTGACCATAGCTTGCTTCATACCAACAATCTCCGTGGGATTCGACCCTTACTCACGTAAGGTATTACTTGGACGACACAGTGCACTTGCTGGTTAGTTGTGCGAAGTTGTGAACCATGGTATTGGCATCATGTTTTTGGCGCCATTACCAGGGAAAGAAAGAGCGATGAATTTTACATAATTAAAGTGTAATCACAATTTCTGCTCACCAAGTTTTTGGCGCCGTTGCCGGGGATTGTTCGAGTTTGGACAACTGACGGTTCATCTTGTTGCTCAGATTAGGTAATTTTCTTTTTGTTTTGTTTTCAAAAATTTTTCAAAAATCTTTCAAAAATTTTTCTTTTGTTTTCGAAAAAAAAAAATAAAAAAAAAATGTGTTTTCAAAAATGTAATTCTCTTCAGAATTTTTAAAGAATGATTTCTAGTGTTTCATGAAGCATGGCTGAGTTACATACTAAAGCTTGGCTGGCTATTAAGCCATGCCTGACCCTTTGATTGGAGCTTTAGAGCATAAGATTCATGGAATTCATATTAAAAATTTTGAATCCTTATTTTTCTCTTTTCTAAATAATTTTCGAAAAATATAAAATAAAAATCCAAAAAATTTAGAAAATCATAAAAATCAAAAATATTTTGTGTTTCTTGTTTGAGTCATGTGTCATGTTATAAGTTTGGTGTCAATTGCATGTGCATCTTGCATTTTTTGAAAATTCTCATGCATTCATAGTGTTCTTCATGATCTTCAAGTTGTTCTTGGTAAGTCTTCTTGTTTGATCTTTGCATTTGCATGTTTTGTGTCTTTTCTTGTTTTTCATATGCATTCTTGAATTCTTAGTGTCTAAGCATTAAAGAATTATAAGTTTGGTGTCTTGCATATTTTCTTTGCATTAAAAATTTTTCAAAATTGTGTTCTTGATGTTCATCATGATCTTCATAGTGTTCTTGGTGTTCATCTTGATATTCATAGCATTCTTGCATGCATTCATTATTTTGATCCATAACTTTCATGCATTGCATCATTTTCTTGTTTTTCTCTCTCATCATAAAAATTCAAAAAATAAAAAAAATATCTTTCCCTCTTTTCTCTCATAATTTCGAAAATTAGATTTGACTTTTTCAAAAATTTTTAAAATCTAGTTGTTTTTGAGTCAAATCAAATTTTCAATTTAAAAATCTTATCTTTTTCAAAATCTTTTCAAAAATCAAATATTTTTCATTTTTCTTAGTTATTTTTGAAAATTCTAAAAATATTTTTCAAAAATCTTTTTCTTATTTTTATACCAAATTTTCGAAAATAACAATAGCAATTAATGTATTGATTCAAAAATTTCAAGTTTGTTACTTGCTTGTTAAGAAAGATTCAAACTTTAAGTTCTAGAATCATATCTTGTGATTTCTTGTGAATCAAGTCATTAATTGTGATTTTAAAAATTCAAATCTTTTTCAAAAACTAATTTCTATCATATCTTTTCAAAAATATCTTCTTATCTTATCTTTTTTTCAAAAATTTGATTTCAAAATATCTTCTCTAACTTCCCAACTCCTTATCTTTTCAAAATTGATTTTTGTTTCAACTAACTAACTAACTTTTTGTTTGTTTCTTACCTTTTTCAAAACCACCTAACTAACTCTCTCTCTCTATTTTCGAAAATATCTTCCCCCTTTTTCAAAAATTTCTTTTTAATTAACTAATTATTTTATTTTTATTTTGAATTTTCGAAAAAAACTACTAACATTTTTCAAAAACTATTTTCGAAAATTACTAACTCTTTTTCAAAAATTAGTTTCGAAAATCCTCTCCATCTCTCATCTTATTCTATTTATTTATTCATCTACTAACATTTCTTCCTCACATCACTCACCAAATTCGAACCCCCCTCTTCTATCTGTGTTCGAATTTTTTCTTCTTCTTCTCTTCTTCTACTAACAATAAGGAACCTCTTTACTGTGACATAGAGGATTCCTCTTCTTTTCTTTTTCTCTTCTCTTTCTTATGAGCAGAGACAGAGAAAAAGGCATTCTTATTGAAGCTGATCGAGAACTTGAAAGGACTCTGAAGAGGAAATTAAGAGAAGCTAAATTACAACAATCCAGAGACAACTTGATTGAAAATTTCGAACAAGTAAAGGAGATGGCAGCCGAACCCAACAACAATGCAAGGAGAATGCTTGGTGACTTTACTGCACCAAACTCCAATTTACATGGAAGAAGCATCTCCATTCCTGCCATTGGAGCAAACAACTTTGAGCTAAAACCTCAATTAGTTTCTCTGATGCAGCAGAACTACAAGTTTCATGGACTTCCATCTGAAGATCCTTTTCAGTTCTTAACTGAATTCTTGCAGATCTGTGATACTTTTAAGACTAATGGAGTATATCCTGAAGTCTACAGGCTCATGCTTTTCCCATTTGCTGTAAGAGACAGAGCTAGAATATGGTTGGACTCTCAACCTAAAGATAGCCTGAACTCTTGGGATAAGCTGGTCACGGCTTTCTTAGCCAAGGTCTTTCCTCCTCAAAAGCTGAGCAAGCTTAGAGTGGATGTTCAAACCTTCAAACAAAAAGATGGTGAATCCCTCTATGAAGCTTGGGAAAGATACAAGCAGCTGACCAAAAAGTGTCCTTCTGACATGCTTTCAGAATGGACCATCCTGGATATATTCTATGATGGTTTATCTGAGCTATCAAAGATGTTATTGGATACCTCTGCAGGTGGATCTATTCACCCAAAGAAAACGCCTACAGAAGCTCAAGAACTCATTGACATGGTTGCTAATAACCAGTTCATGTACACTTCTGAGAGGAATCCTGTGAGTAATAGGACGCCTATGAAGAAGGGAGCTCTTGAAGTTGATACTCTGAATGCCATATTAGCTCAGAACAAAATATTGACTCAGCAAGTCAATATGATTTCTCAGAGTCTGAATGGAATGCAAGCCGCATCCAACAGTACTCAAGACGCTTCTTATGCAGAAGAAGCTTATGATCCTGAGAACCCTGCAATAGCAGAGGTGAATTACTTAGGTGAACCTTATGGAAACACCTATAATCCATCATGGAGAAATCATCCAAATCTCTCATGGAAGGATCAAAGGCCTCAACAAGGCTTTAATAATGGTGGAAGAAACAGGTTTAACAATAATAAACCTTTTCCATCATCCACTCAGGAACAGACAGAAAATTCTAAGCAGAATCCATCTAGCTTAGCAAACTTAGTCTCTGATCTGTCCAAGGCCACTGTAAGTTTCATGAATGAAACAAGGTCTTCCATTAGAAATTTGGAAGCACAAGTGGGCCAGCTGAGTAAAAGGATCACTGAAATCCCTCCTAGTACTCTCCCAAGCAATACAGAAGAGAATCCAAAAGGAGAGTGCAAGGCCATTGACATAAGCACCATGGCCGAACCTGTAAGAGAAGGAGAGGACGTAAATCCCAAGGGGGAAGATCTCCTGGGACGTCCAGTGATCAATAAGGAGCTTCCCTCTGAGGAACCAAAGGACTCTGAGGCTCATCTAGAGACCATAGAGATTCCATTGAACCTCCTTATGCCATTCATAAGCTCTGATGAGTATTCCTCTTCTGAAGAGAATGAGGATGTTACTGAAGAGCAAGCTGCCAAGTTCCTTGGTGCAATCATGAAGCTAAATGCCAAATTATTTGGCATTGATACTTGGGAAGATGAACCTCCCTTGTTCACCAATGAACTAAGTGATCTGGATCAACTGACATTGCCTCAGAAGAGACAGGATCCTGAAAAGTTCATAATACCTTGTACCATAGGCACCATGATCTTTAAGGCTCTGTGTGACCTTGGTTCAGGAATAAACCTCATGCCCCTCTCTGTAATAGAGAAAATGGGAATCTATGGGGTGCAAGCTGCTAAAATCTCATTAGAGATGGCAGACAATTCGAGAAAATAGGCTTATGGACAAGTAGAGGACGTGTTAGTAAAGGTTGAAGGCCTTTACTGCTGATTTCATAGTCCTGGATACTGGAAAGGAAGAGGATGAATCCATCATCCAAGGAAGACCTTTCCTAGCCACAACAAGAGCTGTGATTGATGTGGACAGAGGAGAATTGATCCTTCAATTGAATGAGGACAACCTTGTGTTTACAACTCAAGGATCTCTCTCTGCATCCATGGAGAGGAAGCAGAAGAAGCTTCTCTCAAAGCAGAGTCAAACAAGGCCCCCACAGTCAAACTCTAAGTTTGGTGTTGAACTCCCATATCCAAACTCTAAGTTTGGTGTTGGGGAGTTTCAACAATGCTCTGAACATCTGTGAGGCTCCATGAGAGCCCACTGTCAAGCTATTGACATTAAAGAAGTGCTTGTTGGGAGGCAACCCAATTTTTATTTATCTAACTATATTTTTCTTAGTTATATGTCTCTATAGGTTCATGATCATGTGGAGTCACAAAATAAATATAAAAATTGAAAACGGAATCAAAAACAGCAGAAGAAAAATCACACCCTGGAGGAGCATCTGTCTGGCGTTCAACGCCAGAACAGAGCATGGTTCTGGCATTCAACGCCAGAAATGGCCAACAAATGGGCATTGAACGCCCAAAATGGGCACCAACCTGGCGCTGAACGCCCAGAGTTGTGTGCAAGGGCATTTTACATGCCTAATGTGGTGCAAGGTTGTAAATCCTTAAACACCTCAGGATCTGTGGACCCCACATAATCATCTCAGGACCTGTGGACCCCACAGGATCATCTCAGGATCTGTGGACCCCACAGGATCCCCACCTACCTCCACTCACTTCTTCTCATCCCTCACCACTCTCTTTCACACAATCCCATAAACACTCTTCCCCAAAATCCTTCACTAATCACCTCAATCTCTCTTCTCCCCATTACCTCTTCATCACTCACATCCATCCACTCTTCCCCATAAACCTACCTCATAAACTCAACCTACCTTCAAAATTCAAAATCAATTTCCCACCCAATCCCACCCATATGGCCGAAACCTTCCCCCCTCCCTTCCCTATATAAAGCCCTCCATTCCTCTTCAAATTCACACAACACCTTCCCCCTCTACTCCATATCTTCTTCTTCATCTATTCTTTCTTCTCTTGCTCGAGGGCGAGCAATATTCTAAGTTTGGTGTGGTAAAAGCATAAGCTTTTTGTTTTTCCATTACCATTGATGGCACCTAAGACCGGAGAATCCTCTAGAAAGGGGAAAGGGAAGACAAAAGCTTCAACCTCCGAGTCATGGGAGATGGAAAGGTTCATCTCCAAAGCCCATCAAGACCACTTCTATGATGTTGTGGCCAAGAAGAAGGTGATCCCCGAGGTCCCTTTCAAACTCAAAAGAAATGAGTATCCGGAGATCCGACATGAAATTCAAAGAAGAGGTTGGGAAATTCTAGCAAACCCCATCCAACAAGTCGGCATCCTAATGGTTCAAGAGTTCTATGCCAATGGATGGATCACCAAGAACCATGATCAAAGTAAGAACCCAGATCCAAAGAACTATGTGACAATGGTTCGGGGGAAATACTTAGATTTTAGTCCGGAAAATGTGAGGTTGGCGTTTAACTTGCCTATGATGCAAGGAGATGAACGCCCCTACACTAGAAGGGTCAACTTTAATCAAAGGTTGGACCAAGTCCTTATGGACATATGTGTGGAAGGAGTTCAATGGAAGATTGACTCCAAAGGCAAGCCGGTTCAACTAAGAAGATTGGACCTCAAGCCTGTGGCTAGAGGATGGTTGGAATTCATCCAATGCTCCATCATCCCCACTAGCAACCGATCTGAAGTTATTGTGGATCGGGCCATCATGATTCATAGCATCATGATTGGAGAGAAAATAGAAGTTCATGAAGTCATCTCTAATGAACTCTACAAAATAGCCGAAAAGTCATCCCCCATGGCAAGGCTAGCTTTTCCTCATCTTATTTGCCATCTATGTTACTCAGCTGGAGCTTTCATAGAAGGAGACATTCCTATTAAGGAAGAGAAGCCCATCACTAAGAAAAAGATGGAGCAAGCAAGAGAGCCCATTCATGGAGCTCAAGAGGCGTACGAAGCTCATCACCATGAGATCCCGGAGATGCCTCAAATGCATTTTCTTCCACAAAACTATTGGGAGCAAATCAACACCTCCCTAGTAGAATTGAGTTCCAATATGGGACAACTAAGGGTGGAACATCAAGAGCATTCCATCATGCTTCATGAAATAAGAGAAGATCAAAAAGCAATGAGGGAGGAGCAACAAAGACAAGGAAGAGACATAGAAGAGCTCAAGGACATCATTGGTTCCTCAAGAAGGAAACGCCACCATCACTAAGGTGGATTCATTCCTTGTTCTTATTTCTTCTGTTTTCCGTTTTCTATGTTATGTGCTTATCTATGTTTGTGTCCTTATTACATGATCATTAGTAGTTAGTAACTATGTCTTAAAGTTATGAATGTCCTATGAATCCATCACCTCTCTTAAATGAAAAATGTTTTAATTCAAAAGAACAAGAAGTACATGAGTTTCGAATTTATCCTTGAACTTAGCTTAATTATATTGATGTGGTGACAACGCTTCTTGTTTTCTGAATGAATGCTTGAACAGTGCATATATCTTTTGAAGTTGTTGTTTAAGAATGTTAAATATGTTGGCTCTTGAAAGAATGATGACTAGGAGACATGTTATTTGATAATCTGAAAAATCATAAAAATGATTCTTGAAGCAAGAAAAAGCAGCAAAGAACAAAGCTTGCAGAAAAAAAAATAAAAATAAAAATAAAAATAAAAATAGGCGAAAAAAAAAATAGAAAGAAAAAGCAAGCAGAAAAAGCCAAAAACTCTTAAAACCAAGAGGCAAGAGCAAAAAGCCAATAACCCTTAAAACCAAAAGGCAAGGGCAAATAAAAAGGATCCCAAGGCTTTGAGCATCAGTGGATAGGAGGGCCTAAAGGAATAAAATCCTGGTCTAAGCGGCTAAACCAAGCTGTCCCTAACTATGTGCTTGTGGCGTGTAGGTGTCAAGTGAAAACTTGAGACTGAGCGGTTAAAGTCAAGGTCCAAAGCAAAAAAAAGAGTGTGCTTAAGAACCCTGGACACCTCTAATTGGGGACTTTAGCAAAGCTGAGTCACAATCTGAAAAGGTTCACCCAATTATGTGTCTGTGGCATTTATGTATCCGGTGGTAATACTGGAAAACAAAGTGCTTAGGGCCACGGCCAAGACTCATAAAAAAGCTGTGTTCAAGAATCATCATACTGAACTAGGAGAATCAATAACACTATCTGAACTCTGAGTTCCTATAGATGCCAATCATTCTGAACCTCAATGGATAAAGTGAGATGCCGAAACTATTCAAGAGGCAAAAAGCTATAAGTCCCGCTCATTTGATTGGAGCTATGTTTCATTGATAGTTTGGAATTTATAGTATATTCTCTTCTTTTTATCCTATTTGATTTTCAGCTGCTTGGGGACAAGCAACAATTTAAGTTTGGTGTTGTGATTAGCGGATAATTTATACGCTTTTTGACATTGTTTTTAGTTTGTTTTTAGTAGGATCTAGTTACTTTTAGGGATGTTTTCATTAGTTTTTATGTTAAATTCACATTTCTGGACTTTACTATGAGTTTGTGTGTTTTTCTGTGATTTCAGGTATTTTCTAACTGAAATTGAGGGACTTGAGCAAAAATCAGATTCAGAGGTTGAAGAAGGACTGCTGATGCTGTTGGATTCTGACCTCCCTGCACTCAAAGTGGATTTTCTGGAGGTACAGAACTCGAAATGGCGCGCTTCCAATTGCGTTGGAAAGTCGACATCCAGGGCTTTTCAGAAATATATAATAGTTCATACTTTGGCCAAGAATAGATGATGCAAACTGGCGTTCAATGCCAGCTCTCTGCCCAATTCTGGCGTCCAGCGCCAGAAAAGGATCCAAAACCAGAGTTGAACGCCCAAACTGGCACAAATACTGGCGTTCAACTCCAAGAAGGACCTCTACACGTGCAACACTCAAAGCTCAGCCCAAGCACACACCAAGTGGGCCCCGGAAGTGGATTTATGCATCAATTACTTACTTCTGTAAACCCTAGTAGCTAGTTCATTATAAATAGGACATTTCACTATTGTATTTGACATCCTGAGTTTTATCTTCGGATCATAGTAGTCTTGGTTACTCCGGTTCCCCTCTGGGGCCGAGACCAATGAACTCCATTATTACTTATGTATTTTCAACGGTAGAGTTTCTACACTCCATAGATTAAGGTGTGGAGCTCTGCTGTTCCTCAAAGATTAATGCAAAGTACTACTGTTTTCTATTCAATTCATCTTATTTCACTTCTAAGATATTCATTCGCACTTCAACCTGAATGTGATGAACGTGACAATCATCATCATTCCCTATGAACGTGTGCCTGACAACCACTTCCGTTCTACATTAGATTGAATGAGTATCTCTTAGATCTCTTAATCAGGATCTTCGTGGTGTAAGCTAGAATGATGGCGGCATTCAAGAGAATCCAGAAAGTCTAAACCTTGTCTGTGGTATTCCGAGTAGGATTCAATGATTAAATGACTGTGACGAGCTTCAAACTCGCGATTGCTGGGGGTAGTGACAGACGCAAAAGGATAGTAAATCCTATTCCAGCATGATCGAGAACCGACAGATGAATAGCCGTGCCATGACAGGGTGCGTTGACCATTTTCACTGAGAGGATAAGATGAAACCATTGACAAGGGTGATGCCTCCAGACGATTAGCCGTGCCGTGACAGGGCATTTGGATCATTTTCCCGAGAGAAGACCGAAAGTAGCCATTGACAATGGTGAAGTATCACATAAAGCCAGCCATGGAAAGGAGTAAGACTGATTGGATGAAGATAACAGGAAAGCAGAGGTTCAGAGGAACGAAAGCATCTCTATTCGCTTATCTGAAATTCTTACCAATGATTTACATAAGTATTTCTATCCCTATTTTATTAATTATTTTCGAAAACTCCATTACTATTTTATATCCGCCTGACTGAGATTTACAAGGTGACCATAGCTTGCTTCATACCAACAATCTCCATGGGATTCGACCCTTACTCACGTAAGGTATTACTTGGACGACCCAGTGCACTTGCTGCTTAGTTGTGCGAAGTTGTGAACCATGGTATTGGCATCATGTTTTTGGCGCCATTACCAGGGAAAGAAAGAGCGATAAATTTTACATAATTAAAGTGTAATCACAATTTCTGCGCACCACACCTCCAGCTGCTCTTGAGCCTATTTACCGTTTGGTGCATCGACTCTTCGCCCGCTTGGATCGTATGGAGCGTCGCAACACGCAACGCTATGAGCACATCAAGTTGATGATCCGATCCGGTGGCGACATCCCCTCTGAGCCTGACACCCCTTCTGATACATCTGAGGTGGAGGAGGATGAGCATGAGGCTGAGACACATGCACAGAAAGAGGCTGAACAGGCAGGCCCAGAGCAGGCTGCGCCACAGTAGGAGGCGCCACACCAGATACAGGCCGCAGATCCAGAGATTCCTATCCAGTCAGAGCCTCCACTACAGCAGACAGATCCTCCTACCCTCATCCAGTCTGCAGCTCCTCAGGCCACCACCGAGACTCCAGCAGCCCATCCTTCCAGTGATGGCACTCCTTCACACCCAGCTTGAGTGAGCATCGGGGACGATGCTTTATTTTAAGTGTGGGGAGGTCGCCATCTCTGTCATATCTTTTTGTTGAACCACTACAGACTCTTTTATTTTATTTTGGTTATTTTTCTGTATTTTTATCTTTATTTTTATTTTTATCTTTCAGTACTTATACATTGTTCTTTTCATGTGTTTTTACTCTATTTCTGCATTTTGCACTTTAGTTTATATTTTAGCCATTTAGTTTAGTTTGCAATTCTAAACTTATTAGTTATAGAATATGTGGATTAATTAGTATAGTTTACCCTTTGAGCATATAATAGTTTGGTTTAAATTGAAAATAAAAAGGAAGTAAACTAGAGACTTTAACATAATCAAAAACAATCCACACACCTTGTATATAGAGCATAACATGTTAGTTAGTTAACAACATTTCATCAAAGAGGAACACTAAAATTTTAAAAGCCACCCTAAGGTTTACATTGAGAATAATGGGAACTCTTAATTTTTACTTGCATGACATGTATAACTGATATATGATTTTTGAGCTAGAGAACACACAGCCTGTGAGTTTTGAGCTTAATTGTATGGTTACATTCAAACCATATATTTCATTCCTGTGTGTTTCGCCTTTCTTTTTATTCTGATGTTCTTTGCTTTGTTTTAATCTATATGTCCAATATAAAATATAGATACATACTAAGAGATGATTAAGGCCATTGCTTGAAATATTTGCTCACTTATCCCAAATTAGCCTACCCTTTACATCACCCTTGTTAGCCCCCTTGAGCTTTTTAATTCCCTCTTGTTCTATAAACCACATTACTAGCCTTAAGCAGAAAAACAAAATAAAAACCCCAAGTTGAATCCTTGGTTAGCTTAAGATAGAAATTGTGTATTATTTAAGTGTGGGAAACTTTATGGGAACATGGATTATAGAAACAAAGGTAAAAAGTTAAAAAGAATAAAGATGTTTCAAAATAAAAATTTGGGAAGCATGCTCATGTAAAACCAGAACAACTGAATTACCATGTGCATTAAAAAAAAATATTTTCGGTATTTAATTTAGGAGATACAAAAATTCCCAATTGCAAAATAAAAAGAACCAATGCACATAGCATAAAATTAAAGTTAATGCATGAGCTTGCAATACAAAGTGAGAAAATTTGGGCAAATAGGTTAAGAAGCTTTGAATTACAAAATATGTATGTTAGGTGAGATCTTAGACTAATCAAGGATTCACTTATTAGCTCACTTAGCCCTATACATATACCCTTACCTATACCTTGGTCCCATTAAAACCTTGGAAAAGACCTCATGATTTTTGTATGTCTGTATTCTATAATTGTTGATTAGTTAGATGAAGAACAAAGTTATAGAGAGTAAGGATAAAAAGAAGAATAGAGTGATTAACCCAATAAACACTGAGTGACTAGAGAGTAAACACAAAATCCAGTGAGGGTTCAATAGCTCATCACCATATATCTCTGCTTGAATTGTTAATTGTCTTGCAAGTTTGAAAAATATTTTTACCCATCTCAATTATAAAAGTGCTTTAACATTATCTAGGGTTTGGCTCTGCATATATGATTCCTTGAGAATGTGAATTAATTTAACTACATGTAAGTTTTATATACAAGTGAATAACAATTAGAATTGCATGATTCATTTAGGTAGTTTGCATTTATAATAGATTGCATTGCATGAGATTCCACCACTTTAACCTTACCTTACTCTTTATCTTGGACTTAGCATGAGGACATGCTATTGTTTAAGTGTGGGAAGGTTGATAAACCCATATTTTATGATATATATTGTGCTCAATTTAAGTGATTTATTCAACCCTTCACTCACTTATTCATGTAAATTGCATGGTTTTACTTTCCCTTCCTTATTATGTGATATATATGAAAAACATGTTTCCTATGCTTAAAAATAATTATTTCAATTACCCTTTATTACCATTCGATGCCGTGATTTGTGTGTTGAGTAGTTTCAGATCTTCTAAGGTAGGAATGACTTAAAGGATGGAAAGGAAACATACAAAAATGGAAGGAAAGCACAAAAAGGAGTTTTTGAAGAAACTGGCAGCGACGCGAACGCATGACGACACGGTCGCATGCCCAGCGCAAAAAGGCAGCGACACGAACGCGTGACTGACGCGGATGCGCACCATGAGCAGAATATAGATGACGTGTACGCGTGACCGAAGCGAACGCGTGACAAGGAAAACTCCAGATGACGCGACCGCGTGACCCACGCGGACGCGTGACAGATGCCACACACTAGAAAATACAGAAAATGCTCCAAGCGATTTCTGAAATCCTTTTTGGCCCAGATCCAAGTCCAGAAGGCACAGATTAGAGGTTATGAAGTGGGGGAATGCATCCATTGATGATCGTGTCTTCAATTATTAACTTTTCATAGTTTAGATGTAGTTTTTAAAGAGAGAGGTTCTCTCCTCTCTCTTAGGTTTTTAGGATAAGAATTCCTCTTAAAGGATTTAGAATTTCAACTCTTCATCAGGTTCAATATTCCTTTTACTTTATATTTCTCTTTTACTTTCAGATACTTTAATGCTTTCCTTTAATTACTTTTGTTGCCAATTTGGCTTATGAACCATTCATGTTTAGGTTTGATTTTCTATTTAATATAATTTAAGGTATTTCAGAATTATGATTGCTTTCTTTTATTTATATTAATAATTTAGATTTTTCCCTTTTGGCTTTGGTAAAGTAATTGGTAACTCATGAGTTATCAAACTCAACGTGATTGATAATTACTGTCTTTGCTAATTGAATTGAACTTCAATAACTCCAGTCCTTTCTTAGGAATTGACTAAGACCTGAGGATCAAACTAATTGATCCACTTGACCTTCCTTTGCTTTAGTAAAGGTTAACTAAGTAGGATTAAAACTCAATTCTCATCACCATTGATAAGGATAACTAGGATAGGACTTCCAAATTCTCATACCTTGCCAAGAATTTATTTTATAGTTATTTATTTATTTTATTTGTCATTTAAATTACTTGTTCCTTACTTTTAAAACCCCCAATTTACAAAACTCATAACCGATAATAAAGAACACCTCCCTACAGTTCCTTGAGAAGACGACCCGAGGTTTAAATACTTCGGTTATCAATTTTAAAGGGGTTTGTTACTTGTGACAACCAAAACGTTTGTAAGAAAGGACTTTTGTTAGTTTAGAAGCTATACTTGCAACGGAAATTTATTCTGAATTCTAGATCACGCAAATGTTCTCTCTTTAGTTGCCCCACACCAAACATAGAATTGGTGTCTGGGGGTTCTATTAGGCTCTGTACTGAGAGGAGTGGTTGAAGCACTTCATGTTTGTTAATGGTGCTTCCTTCAATTGAGGTAGAATGAGGTTTATGAACCTTGAACACAAGATAGTCCTCATCTAATTGCAGGACTAGTTCTTCTCTGTCTACATCAATCATAGCCTTGGCAGTAGCTAGGAAAGGTCTTTCAAGGATGATGGATTCATCCTCTTCCTCCCCAATATCTAAGATTATGAAGTCAGCAGGGATGTAAATGCCTTCAACATTCACCAAGACATCCTCTACCAGTCTATAAGCCTTTTTCATGGACTTGTCTAACATTTCTAGTGAGATTCTTGCAGCTTATACCTCAAAGATTCCCAGCCTCTCCATAACAAAGAGAGGCATGAGGTTTATGCTTGATCCTAGGTCACACAGAGCCTTATCAAAGGTAATGGTACCTATGGTGCAAGAAATTAAAAAGCTTTCAGAATCCATTTTCTTCTGAGGTAATGGTGCGCGTGCGTACACAAACCCCCACACTTTCCGTACAGTAGGCAGTATACCAGCAAGTGCACTGGGTCATCCAAGTAATACTTGAGCGAGTTAGGATCGATCCCACGAGGATTGTGGCTTGAAGCAAGCTTATGGTTGTCTTGCAGGTCTTAGTCAGGTGGATCATGAGGTTGTTGATGTGATTATGTTTAGAATTTTGTATAAGTACTTGTTATTCTGATTGGAAGAAAATAATAGAAATAAAGTTGAGAGTTGGAGTTGCTTTGCCTTTCTGAATCAACTCTGGTACTACTGTCTTCTTTGCTTGTGAATGATATTCTTCTACGACAGGCTATAAGTGATCAAAGCCATTGCCTGTGATTATTGATCTCTTCTGCTACAGAATGAACGCCGGTGGCCATGGCCATTGGTCGTGGTCATTCAATCTGACAAAGGGTGAAGTACTTAGCAAGTCATTCTCGTGGCGATCCTACTCAAAATGCCACAGGCAAGGTCAAATCCTCTGGATCAGAGAATTCTGCTTCTTTGGATTCTAGCCTATACCACAGAGACCCTAATCTCCCCGAAAATCGGCTGAATTGGTGTCTTGAGAAGTTCCCAACGAAGTCGTGGATTAACCGTCTGAAAGATGTATAAACATAGCTGTTGGCTCTTGCTTTTCTTCCAGGTACTCACACGAACCCAAGTAGACGCGGGTGTTTGTCAGGCATGTTCGTCTTAATGTGATGAATAGAGCTAATTCGTCAGATCATCCTATTCACTACGATGAAGATCGGATATACATCTTAGAGATAGATCAAACACTGATCGAATAAGAAAGAATAATACTTTTAGTAATTCATAGGACTCAGCAGAGTTCCTCCCCTCAACCTATGAGGTTTAGAAACTTATACAGAAAGGGAAAATACAATAAAAAATAAAAATATGCTGAATGGTCTCCGAAATACTGCGAATTACATAAATAAAATCCCTTAAATACTAAACAAATGACTAGTAAGGGTAAAACAGTCTATTTAGTGCTAAAATCCACTTCTGGGGCCCACTTGGTGAGTGTTTGGACTGAGCTTTGATGAGATTCACGTGATATGAGGCTCCTTCGGTGTGGAAGGCCAGCTAGTGGTTCCTCTCTGGACATTTGTACATTGGTCTCTACTCTTTGCGTGCTGGACGCCTGGAAGGGGGGCAGGAAACTGGCGTTGGACGCCAGTTTTGGGCCTTTTAATCCGAAGCAAAGTATGAACTATTATATATTGCTGGAAAGCTCTAGAGGTCAGCGTTACATATCAGTTAAGATCGCTCCATTTGGACTACTGTAGCTCCAGAAAAGCTCTTTCGAATGCAAGCAGGTCAGATCTGGATAGCATCTGCAGTGCTTTCTCTGTCTCTGAATCAGACTTCTGCTCCAGCTCCTCAATTTCAGCCATAAAATACTTGAAATTGCCCAAAAATACAAAAACTCATAGTAGAATCCAAAAATATGAATTTAACACTAAAACTTATAAAAACAAAAAAAAAATTAAACAAAAACTACTAAAAACTGTATGAAAATAATGTCAAAAAGCGTATAAAATATCCGCTCATCAAGTAACTTCTGCTGAACCAAGGCATTCAGTTCCTTGGTTAGCACTGGAGGTTCTTCCTCCAAAGTCTCTGTTCCAAATAATTCGGCATTCAGCTTTGTCAGAATTCTTAGGTACTGAGCAACTTGCTCCTCCCTAGTTTTCTCCTCCTCATCAGAGGAAGAGTGATCTTCAGATTCTATAATCTTCAACCAAGCATTCAGGGGAACTTCAATGGGCTCCTCATGAACCTTGGGTTCCATCAATTCTTCAATAGGGAAGTTCTCAATGGACTTAAGGTTGCCAACTACTCCTATTGTGGCGTTCAACGCCAGGACTTGTGTCTCTTTGCCAGCTTGAATCCCTATACTGGCATTCAACGCCAGTTATTGTGCCTCTTTGGGCATTGAACGCCAAGTAAGGACCTCCTTACTGGCGTTCAACGCTAGTATTGGTGCTTTTATGGGCCTTGAACGCCAGTAATGGCTCATCCTTGGGTGTTGAACGCCAGTAAGGACTTCCTTACTGGCGTTCAATGCTGGAGTATCCCCTTCGGATTCGGCCTCAGCTCCTGAGTGATGGCCTTGCACTCCTCTCTTGGGTTTACTTTAGTGTTACTTGGGAGAGTTTTAGGAGGAGTTTTAGGGATTCTCTTACTCAGCTGACCAACTTGCACCTCTAGATTTCTAATGGAGGACCTAGTTTTAGTTATGAAACTGTGAGTGGTCTTAAAGAGTTCAAAGACTATGATTGCTAAGTCAGAGAGGCTCTGTTTAGAAGTCTTCATATGTTTCTAAGAATATGGGAATGGTTTATTACTGTTAAACCAATTTTGGTTTATTCCTCTCTGATTATTGTTGAAGCCTTGCTGAGGCTTCTGTTGATCCTTCCATGAGAAGATAGGATGATTCCTCCATGAGGGGTTATAGGTGTTTCCATAGGGTTCTCCCATTTAATTCACCTCCTCTATGGTAGGTTGATCTGGATCATAAGCATCTCCTTCATAAGAGGTGTCCTGAGTGCTGCCAGCTGCAGCTTGCATTCCAGTCAAATGATGAGAGATCATATTAACCTGTTGGGTCAAGATCTTGTTCTAAGCCAATATGGCATTCAGAGTATCAACTTCAGGACTCCTTTCTTCTGAGCTACCCCATTGTTCACAGGGTTTCTCTCAGAAGTATACATGAATTGGTTGTTTGCAACCATTTCAATGAGTTTTTGTGCCTCTGCAGGCATTTTCTTTAAGTGCAGTGATTCACCAGCAGAATGATCCAAGGACATCATGGACATCTCAAATAGACCATCATAGAAGATACCTAGGATAGTCCATTCTGAGAGCATATCAGGAGGACATCTCCTGATCAGTTGCTTGTATCTTTCCCAAACTTCATAAAGGGATTCACCCTCGTTTTGTCTGAAGGTTTGAGCTTCCACCCTTAGCTTGCTCATCTTCTGAGGTGGAAAGAATTTGGCCAAGAAAGTATTGAATAACTTTTTCCAAGAGTCTAGGCTCTCCTTAGGTTGGAAATTTAACCATATCCTAGCTCTATCTCTAACAGCAAAAGTGAAAAGTAAAAGCCTGTAAACCTCAGGATCCACTCCATTGGTCTTAACAGTGTCACAGATTTACAAAAATTCATATAGGAATTGATGTGGATCTTCGAGTGGAAGTCCATGGAATTTGCAATTCTGTTGCATTAGAGAGACTAACTGAGGCTTTAGCTCAAAGTTGTTTGCTCTAATGGCAGGTATAGAGATACTTCTTCCATAGAAGTTAGAAGTTGGTGCAGTGAAGTCACCAAGAACCTTCCTTTAATCTCCTTCATTGTTCTGTTCGGCTGCCATGCTTGTATTTTTAGCTTCTTGTTTGAAAAGTTCTATGAGGTCTCTTCCGGAGTGTTGTGCTTTATCTTGTAAACGCCTCCTTAGGGTCCTCTCAGGTTCAGGATCAGGATCAAAGAGAGGTTCTTTATCTCTGTTCCTGCTCATAAACAAGAAAAAAGAAAGACAAGAAAGAGGAAGAATGGGAGCTTCTATGTCAGAGTATAGAGAACTCCCTGTGAGATATGAAGAAGAAAGAAGGATGAGGGTAGAGAGATGAGAGAAAGAATTCGAATGGTAAGAGGGAAGAATTCAAAATTTAAGAAACAAAAAGGGAAATTAGAATTAAATTATTTTTATTCTTATTTTTATTTATTGATTAAATTCGAAAAAGAAGAATAAAATTAAAAGCTAATTAACTAAAAAGATTTGAAAATTGAGAGATGATTTTCAAAAACGAAGAGAGAGAAAGAAGAAAGAAGTTTTCCAAAATAGAAGAGAGGAATTAGTTAGGAAGTTTTGAAAAAGGTAGAAGAGAAAACAAGTAACTAATTAAGAAAGTTTTGAAAATAAGATAAGATAGGAGAATTCAAAAAGATTTTATTTTTTTTTAAAATTTAAAATTGGAAAAGAAATGTCAACAAGATAAGATAAGAATTGAAAAGATTTGAAAAAGATTTGATTTTGAATTTTAAAATTGAAACAAGATAAGATAAAGAATTGAAAATCAAATTCGGAAAAGATTGTAAAGATTTTAAAAAGATTTAAAATTAAAATTTGAATGAAGATAGGATAGGATAGATTTAAATTGAAAAGATACGATAAGATTCGAAAAGATTTTAAAAGATAGGATTTAAAAATTTTAATTTTAATTTTTCTAACAAGAAAATACCAAACTTAAAAATTTTTAGATCAAAAGACACTAATTTTCGAAAATTAAGAGGACTAACACCAAAAGACACCAAAATTAAAATTTTTAAGATCAAAACAAGAAAAGAAACAAGAACAACTTGAATACCAAGAAGAACACTAAGAGTAATTAGAAAATTTAAATAAAAGAAAGAACACATAAAGGACACCAAACTTAAGAACTGACACTTGATTCAAACAAAAGATAAAGATTAATAGAGAAAAGAAAAGATTTTTGAAAAATATAGTTGGGCGGATAGAAAATATAGTTGTCACGAGAAAACGCATAAAATAGATAAATAAATAAAACGTTACTAGATAGGTGTGAATTCAATGGTATGAGAACGGTTGAGGCTTCGAAGATGCTTCTTCCTTTTGGATCAACTTTTTTCACCATCTACTCCAACTTCTGATTGATTCTCTCCATGGTAGGCTATAAATGATTAACGTCGGGACAGCGGTCATTAATCTCCTCTACTTCCGATCAAACGCCTGGTCAGCGGTCATCCAATCTGAACGGCGTGAAGCACTAGCAGCCCATTCCCTTGGTGATCCTACTCAAAACACTACAGACAAGGTCGGATCTTCTAGATCAGAGAATGTTACTCCTTGGGTACTAGCCTATACCACAAAGGCCCTAATCACCCCGCACCTCAGCTGAACTGATGTCTCAAGAAGTTCCCAACGAACTTGTGGATTAGTCGTCTAAGGGATGTATAATCAAGCTTGTGGTTCAGTACTATCCCGTCAAGAACTTGCAAGAACCCATGTGAAATATGGATGACGGTCAAGTTACACTCCCAATTCATTAGGATGAAGAACAAAGATACATCTTAGAATAGAATCAAGCAGAGATTAAAATAGAACAATGATATTATTAATTCATGAGAATCAGCAGAGCTCCTAACCTTAACCTTAGAAGGTTAGTGGCTCAAATTGTAAAAAAGTGACATAAAACATGTTGAGTGTGCAAGATCTCCTAACAAGGATGAACTCTTGCCTATATATACTAATCTAATAACTAAGAATTACAGAAATAAGATAAACTTGTCTTGTAGTACGAAAATCGACTTTCCGGACCCACTTGGTGTGTGTTTGGGCTGACATTGAGGGAAGCCACGAGCTAATGCTCTCTTTTGGGCATCCAACACCAGCTTTGGACTCCTGAATGGGTGTTGGACGCCAGCTATTCCCCTTTGGGCGTTGGACGCCAGGAATGGAGCTGGTGGCTGGCTTTGAATGCCAGTTTTGGGCCTTCATTTCCGAAGCAAAGTATAAACTATTATATATTTCTGGAAAGCCCTGGATGTTGACTTTCCATAGCCATTGAGAGCACACCATTTGGACTTCTGTAGCTCTAGAAATGCTCTTTCGAGTGCATGGAGGTCAGATCCTGACAGCATCTGTAGTCCTTTCTTTGTGTCTGAATCAGACTTTGCCAAAACTCCTTAATTTCAGTCAGAAAATACCTGAAATCACCATAAAACACACAAACTTAATGTAGAATCCAAAAATATGAATTTTTCACTAAAACCTATAAAAATATAATAAAACTTAAACAAAACATAACGAAAACCATATGAAAATGATGCCAAAAAGCATATAAAATATCCGCTCATCAGGCATAACTCAAGAGGAGTAAAGCCTCCCTCTTGGGAAGACCAATAGTCAAGTCCAATTGTGGTTGTGAACGTAGTGGTTCAGTGAAACTCCTGACCAAAGTCGAAGTCAGCAGTAAGGAAAGATATAAAGGTTCTTTCAGTATCAACAATGGGAGCTCAATCTACAAGAGAAATCCTCGATATCATTTTCATCTCGCTAGATCTTCAACATGGTAATCCAGAAGATGACCCTCCAATGGTCATTACAGGCAAGGTGGGTACCGTGTTAGTCAAATGCATCTTGATCGATATTAGGGAAGATTCAAATATCATGTTCTAGAACTCTTTCGACGCAGTAGGCCAAAAAGACAGTACCTATAGGACCACTAGCTCGGAGTGGTCAGTTTGGGAGATAATTACATTGAAATCGATGGGGACATCACCCTACCATGATAGAGTTTTTGGAACTGAAAGATTCTACTACAAACAACATCATCCTAGGGCAAAAAACTATCAATGCAAGTTTGTAACGGGGCGATTAGGGCCTTTGCGGTATAGGCTAGAATCGTGAAGCAGCATTCTCTGATCTAGAAGATCCGACCTTATCTATGGCATTTTGAGTAGGATCACCAAGGGAATGGACTGCTAGAGCTTCACCCCCGTTCAGATTGGATGAATACTAACCTGGCGTTTGATCTGAAGCAGAGGAGATTAATGACCACTAACTTGGCATTAATCACTTAGAGCCTGCCATGGAATGAACATCAGAAGTTGAAGTCAACAGTGAGAAAAGTTGATCCAGAAGGAGGAAGCATCTCCGAAGCCTCAACCGATCTCTTGTCACTGGTTTCACACCTATCCAGTAATACTTTATTTATTCTGTTTTTATGCATTTTTCCACAACAACTATATTTTCTATCCGCCTGACTAAGATCTACAAGATAGCCATTGCTTGTTCAATCTGACAATCTCCATAGGATCGACCCCACTCACCTGAAGTATTACTTGGATGACCCGGTGCACTTGCCGGTATATCTGTACGAATATTGCGGAGTCAATTTGGGGCACCAAGTTTTTGGCACCGTTGCCGGGGATTGTTCAAGTTTGACAAACTACCGGACTATCTTGTTGCTTAGATTAGGTACTTTAAGGTTTAATTTTACTCTTTTAATCGTGTCTTTTGTTTTCTTTTTCAAAAACTTTTTCAAAATCCAACTTTTCTTTGTCTTTTGTTTGAGTCTAGTGTCAATTTTTAAGTTTGGTGTCCCTTGTGTGTTCTTTATTTTCTGTGAATTTTCGAATTATTCTTGAGTGTTCTTCTTGGTATTCAAGTTGTTCTTATTTCTTTGTCTTAAAATTTTTAAGTTTGGTATCTTTTGGCTGTTCTTCTTTCTAATTTTCAAAAAACTAGTGTCTTTGATCTAAAAATTTTAAGTTTGGTATCTTTTGGTTGTTTTTCTCTTTCTTCATTAATTCGAAAAATAAAAAAAATCTTTCTTTATCTTTTTTTAATTTTTGAAAATCTTGTTTCCTTTCTTATCTTGATTTAATTTTTAAAATCTCAAATCTTTTAAATCTTTTCAAATTTGATTTTCAAATCTTTTTAATTTAAATTCTATCTTTTGAAAAGAAGTTAAGAGAGATCACCTTCTTTTCATATCTTCATCTTATCTTTCTCTTTTAATTTTGAAACTTACCTAACTTACTTTTTCTTAAAAATCAAAACCTTTTTAATTTCAAATCTTTCTTTCTTCTTTTTTTTTTTGAAAATCACCTTTTATTTTTCAAATCTTTTTAGTTAATTTGCTTTTAATTCCCTTCTTGTTTTTAGATTTCAATAAATAAATAAAATAAACACAAAAACATTTTATTTTCTCTTTTTATCTCTTAAAATTTGAATTTTTCTGCCCCTTCTATTCGAATTCTTCTTCTTATTCCTCTACCCTCATTCTTCTTTCTTCTCCATATCTCACAGGGAGTTCTCTATACATCCCATTCTCTTTTTTTCTTGTTTTTCTTTTTCTTGTTTATGAGCAGGAACAGAGATAAAGAACCTATCTTTGATCCTGATCCTGAACCTGAGAGGACTCTAAGGTGGCGTTTACAACAAGTTAGACAACAACACTCCGAAGGAAACCTTACAGAACTTTTCGAACAAGAAGCTGAAAGTACAAACATGGCAGGCAATCTGAATGATGGAAGAGATGCAAGGAATGTTCTTAGTGACTTCACTGCACCCACTTCTGATTTCTATGGAAGAAGAATCTCTATAACTGCCATTAGAGCAAATAACTTTGAGCTTAAGCCTCAATTAGTCTCTCTAATGCAACAGAACTACAAATTCCATGGATTTCCACTGGAAGATCCACATCAATTCCTATCTGAATTCTTGCAAATTTGTGACATTGTTAAGACCAATGGAGTAGATTCTGAGGTCTACAGGCTTATGCTTTTTCCTTTTGCAGCTAGAGACAGAGCTAGGATATGGTTGGATTCTCAACCCAAAGAAAGCCTATATGACGTGGCAGAAATTGGTGAGTTAAGAAATTATTATAAGAGATACGTTGCAAGCATAATTCTTAACCAACCAAAAATCCGCTTATCAATTTAGAAGGGTTGTCACAAAATTAGAATTAAAATACTGGGAGTATGAATCCCAGGTCATCTCCCAACGAGTTGTAGAAAGATGTGCTATTTTACTAATTAGATGTTTTCTAAAATGGTTTGAGTTGATAAATAAAAAATTAAATCAGAAAATTTATGTTATTTAAATAAAAAAAACTTTGACCGGGAGTAGATTAGTTGGAAGGCCTATCTTTGTTGGAGTTCTCCCAAGATCAATTGATAATTGAAGGTTGTCTGCTCAGTTATCCCTTACCGGATAAAGGAAAGTTAAGCAAGTTGGAAGTCACTTTCTACTCACAAGTTCTAATCCTCTCCCTTGGGAAGGACTAGTGTCAGTGATTAGATGGTGATCCAACGCTAAACCCAATTATAATTTTACTCTTGGGCTTTCCAACTTAAGGTCCTCCTTTCAACCAACTCACAATCAAGTTATGGAACTACTCGCTCATTATGAATGTAAAATTCACGAAATAAGAAAGGGAAATAAAGAAAGACATGATAAATAATAATCAAAAGGATCAATTAAAATAAAAGTAGTTCTTGTATTAATAAATTCTAAAAATAATCCAATAATAACGCTGAAGAAATTAAGGATATGAAAGAGTAAGTGACAAGTAAGGAAACAAACTAGAATGACGAAGTCTTGACGGAGGTAATAACTCTTCTCAATATCCCAATCCAAAAAGCAATAAAATCAAATTCCTAAGAACTATGAATGTGTAGAGGGAAAACCTAGAGGAGGAGTAAAATCAGATCTAAAACTAAAATTATGCGGAATGAATGTTGTTCCTGGTCTCTGCATGTTTCCTGGCTCTAATCTGCTTTTCTGGGCCGAAAACTGGGTCAAAACAGGGCCAAAAATCGCCCCCAGCGAATTCTGCAGATTCTGCAGATCGCGCACGTCACGCAATCGCGTCATCCATGCGTTCGCGTCATCCAGCGTTTTTCCTTGCCACGCGTGCACGTTGTCCACGCATTCGCATCACTTGTGCGGTTTCCAATCCATGCGTTCGCGTCAGGCACGCGAGCGCATCACTGCAATTTCCTCTAATTCACGCGGTCGCGTGAGCCATGCGTCCGCGTCGCTTCTCGCTGGTCATCTCCTCAATTTCTTGTGTTCCTTCCATTTTTGCAAGCTTCCTTTCCAATCTCCAAGTCATTCATGCCCTATAAATCCTGAAACACTTAACACACAGATCACGGCATCGAATGAAATAATGGAGAATTAAAATACATAATTAAAAGTCTCTAGGAAGCAAGCTTTCAACCATGGAGTAATTTTGGGAAGGAATTGTAAATACATGCTAATTTAATGAATAAATAGGTAAAGATTTGATAAAACCACACAATTAAATACAATATAAACCATAAAATAATGGTTTATCAACCTCCCCACACTTAGACATAAGCATGTCCTCATGCTTAGTTGAAGGAGATAAAATAAATGAGTAGGAATATGTAAAACTCATGTTATGCAATGCAACCTATACATATGAATGCAACTATATGATTCTTGTCCACTTGGTTAAAAGTAAATAAGCTCCTTAAGACAAGCACAAATCAAATTCCACTAATTCAATTCTTATGTAGTAACAACAGATAAAAATGTAAGAAGGTAGCTAATGAAAGCAGGGAACATAGAATTTAAGCATTGAACCCTCACTGATGATGTATGTACGCTCTAATCTCTCTAGTGTATAGGGTAATCACTCTATCCTTCTCTAATCATGCTTTCTAATTTTTTTGTTCTTCACCTAACCAATCAACAACATTTAATCTACCAATACAAACATCATGAGGTCTTTTCAAGGTTGTAATGGGGCCAAGGTAAGGGTAAGGGTACATATATGGCTAAGTAAGCTTATAAATTGAATCTTTAATTAACCCAAGCTTTCACCTAACACACATATATACATTCTATATAACTTAAATTTCATACCTAGCTACCCAAAATTTTCCTTTCACATTCCTTACTCATGTATCAACTTTTATTTTAATTTTATCATATATGCATTGATCCTTGAATTTTAACTTAGCATTGGGATAATTTTGTCCCCTTATTTATTTATTGAATATTTTTGGATTTTTTTTAACATAAACACAGCTTATCAATGCACATAAAATTTTAATTTTTCTTTTATAGTTTCACATGAGTAGTTATCCAAATTCCCATTATGTTATCATGACACATTCCCTTATTATCTTTTGTTCCCACAATCTTCCCATACTCAATTAACACACAATTCTATCTCAAGCTAACCAAAGATTCAATTGGGATATATAATTATTTTTCCGCTTAAGGCTAGTGATGTGGTAAAATAAAGAACAAATGGGATTTAAAGGCTCAAAGTGGCTAACAAAGGTAATTGGAAAGGGTAGGCTTATTTGGGATAAGTGAGCTAAACAAATAATGGCCTCAATCATATGCAAGCATAGAAATATATTAAACATTGGACATATAGGATGAAACAAAATATAGATTACAATCATAGAGAAGTAAACACGCAAGAATAAAATAATTATGGTTAAATAATGTAACCATGTATTTAGGCTCGAAGTCTCACAGGTTGTGTGTTCTTTAGCTCAAAAACCATGTTCCAAATACAACTTCAAGCAAATTTAACATAAACGTTTTGATTAAAATTAGCGAAATTTTGTTCTAAAAATAGAGTCTTAGAAGAAACTTATTATCTTTTCAATCAACTAGAACATGCATGCAACTAACCTATTACTATGCAATTTATCCTATTCTACAAAAGAAAAACTAACTAAATATCCTATTTTATTGGTGTTAGAGAAGAGAAATTACCTCTGGAAGTCAGGTACTGACCGACCTCCGCACACTTAAGGCTTTGCACCTTCCTCAGTGCCATCTGTCAGGAACAAAGGTGGGTTGATAGCAATATCTCCACAATCGGGACCGTCATGGCTCCCTGTGCTGGTAAATGAAGTGGAGTCCGGGGTGTCTGGGTCTTTGTATTTTCCCATCTGTCATGGCTCCCTGTGCTTGTTAGGACAATCTCTTAGCTTTGCTTTGTGTTCCTGCCGATCCAACCTCTCAAGTATCTGATGGAGCAGTTGGTTTGTTGTAGGTGCTTGTGGTGTTGAAGGAGGAATGTCTTCAGCCGGTTCAGTAGGCTGGCTTGTAGTGGCTGTTGGAAGTCTGATATATTTCCCATTAGGGATGTACTGATCATCCGGTGGGAGCATGGCTTTGGTGTCTCTAGCTCTGTAGGAGACTCTGGCTGCTGAGACGAGATCTGAAACCAAGGCGGGAAAAGGTAAGTTGTCCGCAATTTGTACGTGTCCCATAGCATTCCGGATGTGTCTTGGTAGGTTCAGAGGCTGGTCTGTAAGGATGCACCATAGTAGAACGGCCATGTCTGCAGTGAAGGAGGACTCGTGGGTGCTCGAGAAGACGTAATGGGACATAATCTGTGCCCATACGCGAGCCTCCAAGGTAAGTGCAGAAGCCAATATTCCCTTAGGTCGGGAACGATGGTATCTGTAGATCCATCTGCTGCCAGGTAGTGCGATATCTCTAAAAACAGCTTCCCAGTCAAATTGGTACATCTGGCGCTTGAGTGTGGCCTCTTAAAATGCGTCTAGTCCTTCTGGAGTAGGGGGAAGATCTAAAGCTCGCTGAGTGGCCTCTTCTGTAATGGGAACTTGCTTCTGTCAGACATAGACAGACTACAGGGTTGGCAGGTGAAAATTAGAGTAGAACTCGACTACCCAGGAAAGATTAACCTACCGTGGCTGTCTCTGTAGGAA
Organism: Arachis ipaensis; assembly: GCF_059453495.1. Classification (NCBI taxonomy): domain Eukaryota; kingdom Viridiplantae; phylum Streptophyta; class Magnoliopsida; order Fabales; family Fabaceae; genus Arachis; species Arachis ipaensis. The sequence goes on along the minus strand of NC_142437.1, from coordinate 62,054,048 downwards.
ACTCCATTGTCTTCGTTCAATTTGCGGCTCAACAAATTCAGTAATACGGGTCGGGAGGATAAGAAGGTATTCATTGTTGTAACTCCTTTCTGCCAGGATGCGGAACATCTGCTCACAGTAGCGATTGGTAAATCGCGCAGTGTCCTTTGCTGGGAAGGCTTTCTCTTTTTCATCAACCTTGATAATCCTCTTAATTCTTTTTGTTGAGGGATTAACTGGAGTTGAAGATGGCTCTACCACTAATGCTCTCTTTGTTCCTCTTCTTGCTGGTATTTTGGGAGTAGCTTTCTCCTTGCCTTTCTTGGTGGCCATCCTAAAAGAAAAAAACAGAAAGTATGTTAAAATGTCAAGGGTTGGAGCAAGGAAGAGAACGGAAAAGGTGGTAATTAATGCAAATTAAAAGATGAAGATGTTAACACATGGTCATGACTACATGTGAAAAACATTAATGGAAATATAGCAAGTGCATATGATGACAATTAAATGCAAGGTGTTTATTGGCATACAGGCAAAGGCATGAGTAGCATAGATCAAGTATTCAATGTTCAAGTTAGATTACCAAGCCTTTCAAACTAATAACCTGTTTGTAATGATAATTATATTGAATTAATATGATATGAAAAAGGGTTTTGTGAAAATCAAGCATTTTAGAGTAGTAGGATAAAAGATATCGCAAAACAGTGCATAATGCCATACGGGCGTTTTCACAAACACATAACATGCATGGTAAATAAGCTAATGAAAATAATAAATTGAATATGCAAGCAACCCTTAAAAATTAATATATAATTGCCAAACAATTTTGCAACAATCCACAAGCATATAATAAGAAACAATGACTCAAATAAATTTCTGACACTAATTAAAAGAAAAAGAAAGAAAAAGAAAACATGGATAATGAAAGTAAAAAGAAAAAAAGAACGGAAGAAGAAAACATAAAATAAAGAAGAAGAATAGAAAAGTAAGGAGGGAAGAAGAAAAGAAAAACCTTGATAATGGTGGTGAGAGAGAGAGAAAGTAGAAAGATAGAAAGAGGGAAGAAGGAAGAAAGGGGAAGAAAGAAATAAGAAGGGAAAAAAAAAAAGTAGGATTTGGGGAAGAGAAAGATAAGATATTTTGGTAGATTAGGATAAGCTGTGCAGCGCAAGCGACGCGGACGCGTGGGGTACGCATTCACGCGGATGGCGCTTATATGAATTGACGCGGTCGCAACGGTCACACGGACGCGTGACTCGTTCAGTGCTACTGGCGTGAGGTCAGCCTCATGCTCGCACAATTCTCTGTTCGAAACTCATTGTTGCCAAATTCCAGGGTGACGCGGTCGCGTGGTGGACGCGATCGCGTGGGTGGCCAATATTGGAATACGACGCGGACGCGTGGGGCACGCATTTGCGTGGTAAGGCTTGTGCGTCTAGCGCCAGTCCAGCCCCACTCCAGCACAACTTTCGACCATGAACCCTTTCTTACGTCGATTTTTAGGTCACGTGTCCACGTGGGTGACGCGGACGCGTGGGAGGCATTATTCCCACATGACGTAGATGCGTCAGCGACGCGGTCACGTGGATCAATTTGTGCCTAAGGCACGCCTCCAGCCATGCTCCCGCGTGACTTTCTGTTTGATTTATTTTTCTTTCTTACTCACCTGCGACGCGGACGCATCGGTGACGCTGTCGCGTCGCATGCCCCCTTTTTTTTATGCAATATGCAAATGAAGATGTAAACTATAAGCACTAGTACTGAGAAGAGTTATTGAGAAAGGAAATAAAGAAATAAAAGAAAGAAACGATCATACCACGGTGGGTTGTCTCCCACCCAGCAGTTTGCTTTAACGTCCTTAAGTTGGACGCTCCACTAGCTCAGTCTTCTACTGTGGGTGGATCCTCCAAGAGGAAGATCTCTAGCTCCTTGGTTTTCGTCGCCTTCTCACCATGATATAGCTTTAAGCAATGTCCATTACCTTTGATGAATTCAGAGCTTGAAGGATGACTTAGGTGGAAAACTCCGTATGGCTCGGCCTTCTCTGCTCTATATGGACCTTCCCATCTTGATCTTAACTTGCCTGGCATGAGCCTTAGTCTTGAGTTGTAAAGGAGGAAAAAGTCCCCAGGTTGGAACTCTCTCCTCTTGATGTGCTTATCATGCACAACCTTCATCTTTTCCTTGTATAGCCTTGAGTTCTCATAAGCTTTTAAGCAAAGGCTTTCTAATTCTTGCAGTTGCAACTTCCTTTTAACTCCGGCTTTCTCAAATTCCATATTGCACTTCTTTACTGCCCAAAAGGCTTTGTGCTCTACCTCAACTGGGAGGTGACAGGCTTTTCCATAAACTAAGCGGAAGGGACTCATCCCAATGGGTGTCTTGTATGCTGTTCTGTATGCCCAGAGTGCATCTTGTAGCCTGGTGCTCCAGTCTCTTCTATTAGGTTTGACTACCTTCTGCAATATACTCTTTATCTCTCTGTTAGACACCTCAGCTTGCCCATTAGTCTGGAGATGGTAGGCTGCTGCCACTTTATGAACTATCCCATGCTTCTTTGGTAATCCTGTTAGTCTCCTGTTACAAAAATGGGTGCCTTGATCGCTCACGATTGCTCGTGGTGATCCGAAGCGACAAATAATATGGGTTCTAACAAAGGGAACAACGGTATTAGCATCATCAGTGCAGGTAGGAATTGCTTCCACCCATTTAAAAACGTAATCTACAGCTAACAATATATAAAAATAACCATTAGAATTTGAAAATGGACCCATGAAGTCAATGCCCCAAACATCAAAAATTTCACAGAAAAGCATAGTCTATTGAGGCATCTCATCCCTCTTGGATATATTACCAAACCTTTGGCATGGGGAACAAGATTTACAAAATTCAGCAGCATCTTTAAAAAGAGTAGGCCACCAGAATCCACAGTCTAAAATTTTTCTAGCTGTTCTTTGAGGGCCAAAATGTCCTCCACTCTCATATGAGTGGCAGGCCTCTAAAATGGACTGGAATTCTGATTGAGGCACACACCGTCTAATTACCAGGTCAGCACCACATCTCCATAAATATGGGTCATCCCATATATAATATTTGGACTCGCTTCTCAGCTTGTCCCTTTGATGCTTAGTAAAGTTTGGAGGAAAAGTGTGGCTAACTAGATAATTAGCTACAGGTGTATACCAAGGGACTACTTCAGATACTGCTTGTAAGTTGTCGAATGGGAAATTATCATTTATAGGAGTGGAGGTATCCGTAATGTGCTCAAGGCGAGTCAAGTGGTCTGCCACTAGATTCTGGTTACCACTCCTGTCCTTAATATCTAAATCAAATTCGTGTAGTAGCAGTATCCAACGTATAAGCCTTGGTTTGGACTCCTTTTTAGCTAATAAATACTTTAGAGCTGCGTGGTCTGAGTACACTACTACTTTAGCACCAAGTAAATAGGCTTGGAATTTATCCATAGCAAAAACAATAGCCAGAAGCTCTTTCCCAGTAGTAGTGTAATTAGACTGAGCAGTGTCTAAAGTCTTAGACGCATAGGCAATTACAAAAGGATCCTTACCTTCACGTTGAGCCAGTGCTGCTCCGACTGCATGGTTGGAAGCATTGCACATGATTTCAAATGGCTGGCTCCAGTCTGGTCCTCTCGCAATTGGAGCTTGAGTCAGGGCGGTCTTCAGCTTATCAAACGCTTGTTTGCAATCCTCACTGAACTCGAACTCAATATCTTTCTGCAGTAGTCTGGATAAGGGTAGTGCTACCTTACTAAAGTCCGTAAGGAATCTCCAGTAAAAACCTACATGGCGAAGGAACGAACGGACTTCCCTCACAGAGGAGGGGTAAAGTAAACTAGAAATAACATCCACCTTTGCTGGATCTACAGAAATGCCAGTATTAGACACAACATGTCCTAGTACAATTCCTTGTTTTACCAAAAAGTGACATTTTTCAAAATTCAATACGAGGTTTGTACTGACACATCTATCTAATACTCTAGATAAACTATCCAAGCAAAGGCTAAATAAATCACCATAAACGCTAAAATCATCCATAAAAACCTCCATACAGTTCTCAATAAGGTCAGAGAAAAGACTCATCATGTACCTTTGGAAAGTAGCTGGTGCATTGCACAAGGCAAAGGGCATTCTCTTATAAGCATAAGTTCCAAAAGGACATGTAAAAGTAGTTTTTTCCTGATCTTCAGGAGCTATATGGATTTGAAAATAGCCTGTATAACCATCTAAAAAGAAATAATGTGATTTACCTTACAAGCGATCAAGCATCTGATCAATGAATGGCAAGGGGTAATGATCCTTGCGAGTGGCTTAGTTGAGACGCCTATAGTCAATGCAAACTCTCCATGAATTCTGTACTCTAGTTTTCAGAAGCTCTCCATGCTCATTTCTTACTATTGTGATTCCAGACTTCTTGGGCACCACTGATGCGGGTAGAAATTGGCAAATTAAAAATTATTAGAATATATACATTGCAAGTACAGTTCTTAACTCACCAGAAATCCACCGCTCAATTTAGAAAGGTGTCACAGAAAATTGAAATTTAAAATACTGGGAGTATGAATCCCAGGTCGTCTCCCAACGAGTTGCAGAAACGGGTGCTATTTTATTAATCAGAGGTTTTCAAAAAGGTTTGAGTTGAGTAAGCAGGAAATTAAATTGATGAATTTGAATAATGCAAGTAAGAGCCTTGACTAGGAATTGATTAGTTGGAATCCCTATTATTGTTGGAATGCTCTCAGGATTAATTGATAATTGAAGGTTGTCCTGTTTAGTTATCCTTCACTAGGTGACGGAAAGTCAAACAAGTTGGAATTCTACGTCCGTTCACGAGTTGCAATCCACTTAGTTAAAAGGATTGGTGTTAGTGATTAGGAGGCAATCCAACCATAAACCCAATTACAATTTTTCTTTCGAGCCTTCCAACTCAAGGGTTCCTTTCAATCAATTCCCTATCAAGTTAGGGAACTACTCGCTCATTGTGAATGTAAAACTCATAACATATGAAAGAGAATTAGAGAAAGACATTGTAAATAAAAATCAAAATAATAACTTAAAAATAAAATCAATCCTTGTATTAAATAAGCCTGAAAAGTATTCCAATGGTAAAATTAAACAAAGCAAAGAACATGGAAGAGTAAGACCAAGTAAAGAAACGAACTAGAATGACGAAGTCTTGATGAGGTAATAACTCTTCTCAATATCCCAATGCCAAAAAGTAAAATAATAATCCTAAAAACTATGAATGTGTAGAGAGAAAACCTAGAGGAGGAGTAAAACTAGATCTAAAAACTAAAACTGTGTAGAATGAATGTTGTCTTTGGTTTCTGCATGTTCTCTGGCTCTAGTCTGCTGTTCCGGGCCGAAAACTGGGTCAAAATAGGGCCCGAAATCGCCCCCAACAAATCTGCAAATTATGCAGATCGCGCACGTCACGCGATCGCGTCGCTCATGCGGACGCGTCATTCGCGTTTCTGCTTTGCCACGCGGATGCGTCGTCCATGCGGCCGCGTCACTCGTGCTGTTCCATCCGCGCGGTCGCGTGAGCCATACGACCGCGTCACTTCTCACTGGTTACCTCCTCAATTTCTTGTGTTCCTTCCATTCTTGCTAGCTTCCTTTCCAATCTCCAACTCATTCATGCTCTATAAAACCTGAAACACTTAACACACAGATCACGGCATCAAATGGAATAAAGGAGAATTAAAAATACATAATTAAAAGTCTCTAGGAAGCAGTTTTCAAACATGTAATAATTTCAGGAATGAAATATAAATGCATGCTAATTTAATGAATAAGTGGGTAAGGATCATGATAAAACCACACAATTAAACACAATATAAACCATAAAATAGTGGTTTATCAACCTCCCCACACTTAAACATTTGCATGTCCTCATGCTTAATTGAAGGAGATAAAGTAAATAAGTATGAACATGCAGAAACTCATGCAATGCAATGCAATCCTATATATATATGAATGCAACTATATGATTCTTGTCCATTTGATCAAAATTAAGTAAGTTCTTCAAAACAATTATAATTCGAATTTCACTAATTCAATTCTTATAAAGTAAGAGCAGATAAAAATGCAAGAGGATAGCTCATGAAAGCAGGGAACATAGAAATTCAAGCATGGAACCCTCACTGATGGTGTATGTACACTCTAGTCTCTCTAGTGTATAGGGTAATCACTCTATCCTTCTCTAATTATGCTTTCTAATTTTTGTTCTTCTCCTAACCAATCAACAACATTTACTAGACCAATGCAAGCATCATGAGGTCTTTTCAAGATTGTAATGGGGCCAAGGTAAGGGTAAGGATTCATATATGGCTAGTAAGCTTATAAATTGAATCTTTAATTAACCTAAGCTTTAACATAACCTATATATACTCTATATAACTTAGAATTCATACCTAGCTACCCAGAGTTCCCTTTTACGTTCCATACTCATGTATCAACTTTTTATTTTAATTTTATCATATGTTCATTGATTTTTTTTTTTTGAATTCTTAATTCAGTATTGGGGTAATTTTGTTCCCTTATTTATTGATTGATTTTTTTTTTAACATAGAAACATAAAAATAAACATAGATTATCAATGCACATAGATTTTTTATTCTTATAGTTTCACATGAGTAGGTATCCAAATTCCCATTAAATTATCATGACACATTCCCTTAATAACTTTTGTTCCCACAATTTCCCATACTTAACTAGCACACACAATTCTATCTTAAGCTAACCAAAGATTCAATTTAGGATATACAATTGTTTTTCCGCTTAAGGCTAGTAATGTGGTAAAATATAGAACAAATGGAATTTAAGGGCTCAAAGTGGTTAACAAAGGTAATTGAAAAGGGTAGGCTTTATTTGGATAAGTGACTTTAAACAAATAGTAGCCTCAATCATGTGCAAGCATATAAATATAATAAATATTGGACATATAAGATAAAACAAAATATAGATTACAATCATAGAGAAGTAAACACACAAGAATAAAATAATTATGGTTAAATAATGTAACCATGCATAAAGGCTCAAATCTTCACAGGTTGTGTGTTCTTTAGCTCAAAAATCAAGTTCCAAATACAACTTCAAGCAAATTTATCATAAGAAATTTTAAAAATTAGTGAAATTTTGTTCCAAAGATAGAGTTTTAGAAGAAACTTATTGTCTTTTCAATCAAGCAGAACATGCATGCAACTAACCTATTACTATGCAATTTATCCTATTCTATAAAAGAAAGAAAATCTAACTAAATATCCTAATTTATTGGTGCTAGGGAAGAGAAATTACCTCCAGAAGTCAGGTACTGACCGACCTCCCCACACTTAAGACTTTGCACCGTCCTCGGTGCCATCTGTCAGGAACAGGGGTGGGCTGGTTGCAGTATCTCCATAGTCGAGAACATCATGGCTCCCCGTGCTGGTAAAAAAAGTGGAGTCCGGGGTGTCTGAGTCCTTGAATTTTCCCTTGAGTAGCTCCTTGAGGTGTTTGAATCAGCGCTCGTTACGGCGCTCTCTTAACTTCGCTTTCTGTTCTTGCCGATCCAACCTTTTGATTATCTGCTGGAGCAGTTCATCAGTTGTAGGTGCTTGTGGTGTTGAAGAAGGAATATCTTCAACTGGAGCAGTAGGAAGGCTTGTAGTGGTTGTTGGAAGTCTGAGGTACTTCCCATTGGGGACATACTGATCATCCCGTGGAAGCATGGCTTTGGTATCTCCAGCTCTGTAGGAAACTCCGGCTGCTGAGACAAGATCTGAGACCAAGGCGGGAAAAGGTAAGTTGTCTGTAATTTGTACGTGTCCCATGGCATTCCGAATATGTCTTGGTAGATTCAGAGGCTGGTTTGTAAGGATGCACCATAGTAGAACGGCCATGTCCGCTGTGAAGGAGGACTCATGAGTGCTCGGAAAGACGTAATGGGACATGATCTGTGCCCATACACGAGCCTCCAAGGTAAGTGCTGAAGCCAATATACCCTTAGGGCGGGTACGATGGTATCCGTAGATCCAACGGCTGCCAGGTAGTGCGATAACTCTGAGAACAGCTTCCCAGTCAAATTGGTACTGCTGGCGCTTGAGTGCGGCTTCTTAAAAGGCGTCCATTCCTTCTGGAATAGGGGGAAGATCTAAAACTTTTTGAATGGCTTCTTCTGTAATGGGGACTTGCTTCTGACGGACAAAGACAGACTGCAGGGTAGGCAGGTGGAAGTTAGAGTAGAACTCGACTACCCAAGAAAGATTGACCTGCTTTGGCTATCTCTGTAGGAAACCCCATTGTCTTCGTTCAATTTGCGACTCAACAAAAGTAGCAATATTGGGCGGGAGGATAAGAAGGTGTTCATTGTTGTAACTCCTTTCAGCTAGAATAGGGAACATATGCTCACAGTAGCGATTTGGAAATTGCGCAGTGTCCTTTGCTGGAAAGGCTTTCTCCTTTTCATCAACCTTGATGATCCTCTTAACTCTTTTTGTTGAGGGCTTGACTGCAGTTGAAGAAGGCTCTACCACTAGTGCTCTTTTAGTTCCTCTCCTTGCTGGTGGTTTGGGAGTAGCTTTCTCTTTTCCTTTCTTGGTGGCCATCCTGAAAAAGGGAAGAGAAAGTAAATTAAATTTTAAAGAGATATATAGTAATGAAGAGAACTGAAAAGGATGGTTATAAATGCACATTAAAAGGTAAATGATGTTAACACGCACTCATGAGTACATGTGAAAGATCATTAATGGAAAATAGTTAGTGCATATGATGACAAGTGAATGCAAGGTATTTATTGGCATGCTGGCAAAGGGCATGAGTAGCATAGACCAAGCATTACTTTGTAACAAACCATCACGTTTGTATTGACAATTAAATTCAATTAATATAATAATAAAGAGAATTTGTGAAAAGCAAGCATTGAATATTAGAATAACATAGAGAAGTGCATAATGCCATATGGGCTTTTTCACAAACACATAGCATGCATGGTAGATAAGGCATAGGAAGTATTAAGGTGAACATGCAAGCAATGCTTTAAAGAAAATAATATATAATTGCCAAACAATTTGCAACAATCATAAGCATATAATGAAGAATAATGACTCACATAAATTGATAACACCATGTAAAAAGGATAGAAGAAGAAAGAAAATATGAATAATGAAAAGAAAAAGAAAAGAAAAGAAAATAACATATAAAATAAGAAGAATGATTGAAAAGAAAAGAATGAAGAAGAAAATAAAACCTTGGTAATGGAGGTGAGAGAGATAGAGAGTGAAAGGTGAGATAGAAGGAAGAAGGGAGGAGGAAGAAATAAGGAGGGAAAAGAAAAATTAGGATTTGGAGAAGAAAAAGATATGATAATTGGCAAAATTAGGTTGAGCTGTGCGACGCAAGTGACGCGATCGCATGGGGCACGCGGTCGCGTGACTTGCGCTTAAGGTGATGGTGACGCGGTCGCATCGGTCACGCGGTCGCGTGACCCATGTTAGGCTTCTGGCACGAGTGCAGCCTCGCGCCTGCACAACTCTCTGTTCAAATTGATGTATTTGCCAAAATTGGGGTGACGCGATCGCATGGGGCATGCGATCGCGTGAGTGGGCTTCAGAAAAGGGATGATGCGGACGCGTCAGCGACGCGGCCACATGATAAGGATTGTGCGTCCAGCACCAATCCAGCACCACTCTCGCACAATATTTCATTGTGCACCCTTTTTACGTCGAAAATCAGGGCACGCGGCCGCGTGGGGCTGATGTGCATAATCTTGATATGCTACGATTTAGGAAATTGCACGATCGGCAAAATTCCTTCCGGCAAGTGCACCGGTTATCGTCAAGTAAAAACTCACAATAGAGTGAGGTCGAATCCCACAAGGATTGGTTGAGTGAGCAATTCGGATTAGAAGTATGTTCTAGTTGAGCGGAATCAAGATTTAGATGAGAATTGCAGAATGTAAAATTTGCAGGAATTAAAGAGCGAGAAGCTAAATTGCTGAAATTAAAAGGGATGGGGGTGATTGCATGAATTTAATTGCAGAATGTAAAGAGAAAGTGGTAAATCAGAAATGGGAATTCATTGGGTGTTAGGAGATATTGAGATCTCCGAATCAAAACAACTTTTATCCCTTCCTCAACCAATGCATTCATTAAATTTTGCTTGGCAATCTTATATGATTGGATCCCAATCCCTTGGCTCACCAATTCTCTCTAAAAACAAACAAATTCCCAATCCCTTGGTTTAAATGTTCATAAGAAGAGATGATGCTCGATCACTGATTATACCACACAGTTTCATGAACCACAATTTGGTAGGATTACATGTCACAATATCCATCCAAACCCCAATCCAATTCACTGTGAGAAAGCTTCTCTAGCATGAATCCTCCATTCCTTTCCCAAGGTTCCGAAGGATTCCAATTATGGGCAGTTTCTTTCCCAAGACAACTACCCAATGGAATTAGATCGAGAAGCTTTCTAACAAAATTCAAGAGAAAAGATTGAAGAAGAAGATAAAACTATTATTGATTCATTGAATTACAATAGAGCTCCCTAACCCAATGAAAGGGGTTTAGTGAGTCATAGCTCTGAATTCAATTACAAAACTAAAGGAAAATGATCCAAAGTTCTATGTGTGTAAAAACTTCTCCACTAACTTAAATTCTATCCTATTTATACACTTTCTAAATTGAGCTTCTGTTGTGTTTCTTGGGCTTTGAGGCCTTTCCCTGATTTCCTTTTGCTTTGGGTTTATGGTCCATAATCCTGATGAGGCTGTGATCCAATTCTGTAACATTCATTGAGCAAACTTAGTGATAAACAAGTAATGACACAAGACTCAACAAATTGAAGCTCCAGACTCATCAATTCTTCAGGCCCAATCCCATAAACCATGATATTCAATTGGGTTTCATACCATAATACGTTTAAGTTAATGTTTGTGCTCAAATGCTAACTTAAACTTCAATATATTTGGCCCAGAAATCCTTTCAAAAAGTGGCGTTTAAGTTGAAGTTTAAGTTTTAGTTTAAGGTTAAACTGAAACTTAAACGTGGAAATGGAAGAAAGCAACCCAAGAGTGTGAAATGTCGAACACGTTTAAGCTTCAGTTTAAGGTTAAACTGAAGCTTAAACGTGGAAATGAAGAAAGCAACCCTGGAGGAGCAATTGGGTCGAACACGTTTAAGCTTCAGTTTAAGGTTAAACTGAAGCTTAAACGTGGAAATGAGAAAGCAACCCTGGAGGAGAGAAATAGTCGAACACGTTTAAGCTCCAGTTTAAGGTTAAACTGGAGCTTAAACGTGGAAATGCTCCTGGTGCCTTTCTTACTTCTGGCTTTTGTTTGCCTTTTAAAGAATGGTCAAGGAACACCACCACCTTGTGAAATCTCTTGTTTTCTCTTTGTTGCCAGGAAACAATTTGATTTCTCCTTCTTCTCCTAGTTGTTGCTTCATGTTCTTTCTCAGATCCTTGTTTCCTTTCCTGCAAAGAGTGATGAAGTTGCTTGCTTCTCAAGCACTTGAGTGGTTAGCTCAACTATGTATGGGCAAGTGTCTGAGTCTTAAGTTGGTGTGTGAACACCAAACTTAGTCTCCTACTTACTCCTCTGCTCTTTGAGTCCTTGAATTCTCCTTGGAATGAAGTTGCTGCTAAGGATTTTAAGCATTCCTGTGATTGCTTAGAATGGTTGTTCCTTTCATATAATTCAAAGGTTGTTGTGTTCAGTTGATCTGTGTGGTGGAACACCAAACTTAGAGTCACACATTCCCCTTTGAATTATTGATCCACGAATTCATTGTTTGGTGTGAAACACCAAACTTAATTCTTTGCAATGCACAGAAACTACTTCACCCTTTTTATTGAAACAAATAAAAGAAACAGCAAAGGGATATTACCTCAGGTTGGGTTGCCTCCCAACAAGCGCTTCTTTAACGTCATTAGCTTGACGGTTGCCCCTTGTTAGGGTGGATTGTAGTGCTTGATGTCCTCTCCTCTCGCTATGAAAACGTCCCCATTTGATTCCTTCATGATTTCCAAATGTTCCATAGAAAGAACTTTCCTGATTGTGAACACTTGAGGGAGCTGGGAAGGAATGGTTTTGAGGCCAGGTGGGATTGGCAGATAATGACTTGATATCACTTTATCTCCCGGAGAAAAACCTTCAGTGGGAATTTTCTTGTTTCTCCACCCTCTTGGCAATTTCTTTACAATTCTTCCCTTTCTCTTGAGGATTTCTTCATTGACCCTTATGCCAGGAGGATCCTTCTGATCTGTTTCTATTGATTCTTGTGGCTTTAACTCTTGCAATTCTTGTTTGCCTTCCAAGGACTGTTTCAGAGTTTCAGCTGCTGGATTGCTTTCCTCCAAACACAGATGGCTACTATCATCCTTAGGCTTTTCAGGTTCTGGTTCAGGTTCAGATGCAGGTTTGAAAACATTGAAAATGAGCTGTTCATCATGTATTCTCAAGATTAGCTCTCCTTGTTCTACATCTATGAGCGCTCTAGCAGTGGCTAGAAATGGCCTTCCCAGAATGATAGGGTGTAGGTAGCTTTCCTCCATGTCCAAAATGACAAAGTCTGTGGGGAAGAAATAATTTCCCACTTTCACCAGCACATTTTCAACTACCCCTTCAGCTTGCTTCTGAGTTTTGTCAGCCAGTTGTATGATTACATCAGTGGATCTCACCTCATTCAGTTGTAGCCTCTTCATAAGAGTCAGAGGCATCACATTTATGCTAGCTCCTAGATCACAGAATCCTCTGTCAATTTTTGTTTCCCCTATGATGCAGGGGATATGAAAACTTCCTGGGTCTGTTTTCTTAGAGACTATGTCCTTCTTGATGAGGGCACTGCATTCTTTGTTCATTATTACAATTTGTCCTCCCTTCAAAACTCTTTTTTTGCTCAGCAAATCCTTTAAATACTTGATATGTGTAGGCATCTGCTGGAGAATCTCAAGGAAGGAAATATTGATATGGAGAGACTTAAATGTCTCTAAAAACCTTGAATAGGTTTTCCCTTTTTCACCTCCTCCTAACCTTTGAGGAAATGGTGCTTTTGGTTGGTATGTTTCCAGCATGCCTTTTTGCAGATCCTTGGCTTGCTCAGTTTCACTTTCCTGCTTAGCTTCTTCCACACCTTCCTTCAAGATTTCTGGTTCCTGTTCTGAGGGTCTGATTCCTTCTTCTTCTGAGACTTCCTTCAATATGGTGATGGCCTTGCATTCTTCCCATCTCACTCCCTTTTGTTCCCCTTTAGGATTCTTTTCTGTGTCACTAGGGAACACTGCAGTTGACTTAGGGGCCTGTTGAGATAGCTCTCCTACTTGAGACTCCATCCTCTTGAGTTTTTCACCATGGTTCCTTAAGGTAGATCTCACATCATCCCTAAAGCTTTTCAACTCACTTATGTCCTGACCCATGTTTGCAAGCATTCCTTCTATCCTGTTTAATTGATCTTGAAATTGTTGGTTCGGATTAGGTTGGGTAGGTTGATTATTTTGGCCATGATATGATGGTTGGGAGTAAGTGTTTTGTGTGGCTTGGTATGATCTTTGGTTGGAGTTTTGGTATGTGGAATTGTTGTGTTGGTTATGGTTGTAAGGTTTGTGGTTTTGTGGTTGGGTTTGTTGGTTCCTCCACCCAAAGTTTGGGTGGTTTTTCCATCCTGGGTTGTAAGTGTTGGAATGTGGATCATATGATTGCCTTTGTTGGTTTCCCACATAGTTGGCCTCTTCCCAATCACCTCCTTCAGTGCTTACTTCCTCTTGATCTTGTGTGTGTATTGCAGCCACTTGCTTTGTTTCTAATTTCCTGGTGAGCTCTGCTAGTTGCTTGGCAAACACCTTGTTTTGGGCTAAAATTGTATCAACATGGTTCAGCTCCATGACTCCCTTAGTGTTGTGTCTCTCTGAAGCATAGTAGTACTCATTCTCAGCCACTGTCTCAATCACTTCAATGGCTTCTTCCACAGTCTTTTTCCTGTTCAATGAACCTCCTGATGAATGGTCTACAGCCTTCCTTGATTCATAAGAAAGTCCATCATAGAAAATATGCAATTGCACCCAGTCATGGAACATGTCTGGTGGGCATTTCCTTGTCAAATCCTTGAATCTCTCCCATGCCTCGTAGAGAGTTTCACCATCTTGTTGTCTAAAAGTCTGAACCTCAGATCGAAGCCTATTGACCTTTTGTGGGGGGTAGAAACGTGCCAGAAACTTGCTTTCTACCTCATCCCAGGTTGTTAGGCTCCCCCTTGGGAATGATTCCAGCCACTTAGCTGCCTTGTCCCTAAGTGAAAATGGGAACAAGAGCAGTTTATAGGTATCTTCCTGGACTCCATTGGACTTCACAGTGTCGCAAATTCTCAGGAATTTTGTGAGATGTTGGTTTGGATCTTCATTAGCACTCCCACCAAATGAACAATGATCCTCCACAAGTGATATTAGCTGTGGTTTGAGTTCAAAATTATTGGCTTGAATGGGTGGTTTCTGAATGCTGCTACCACAATTCCCAGAGGTTGGGTTTATGTATGAACCAAGAACTCTCCTCTCAGGAATGGCATTGTTTCCATCAGCCCTCTCATGGTTGTGAACTTCTCTATCCATGTTGAGATCTAAAGCTTCCTCAAAATTGTCCTCAGATTCTCCTTCAGATTCCTCTTCTCTCAGTACTCTCTTCCCTCTTGCTTCCCTTCTAAGTCTATGAAGGGTCCTCTCTGGTTCGGTATATGGAGGAGTTGATGTCTCTCCTCTCCTACCTGTCATACAAGAACACAGCACAGGCACCAAACAAGTGAAATACTCTTGGTTAATGGAAGAGTATGGTTAGAGCAGTTGAGGAATTAATTCAAATAGTTAGTGGGTCAGTGAGTTAGTTGCTTGAATTTAAAGGCATAAAGAAAGAAAACAAGTAACAGAGTGCAGAAGTTAAAATTCAACAAGTAACTTGAACTAAATTATCAAAACAAAAAAAAATGCTCAATCTAGTTAACTTCCAATTTGAGAATTGTCAATCGAAAACCAATCCCCGGCAACGGCGCCATAAACTTGATGTGCATAATCTTGATATGCTACGATTTAGGAAATTGCACGATCGGCAAAATTCCTTCCGGCAAGTGCACCGGTTATCGTCAAGTAAAAACTCACAATAGAGTGAGGTCGAATCCCACAAGGATTGGTTGAGTGAGCAATTCGGATTAGAAGTATGTTCTAGTTGAGCGGAATCAAGATTTAGATGAGAATTGCAGAATGTAAAATTTGCAGGAATTAAAGAGCGAGAAGCTAAATTGCTGAAATTAAAAGGGATGGGGGTGATTGCATGAATTTAATTGCAGAATGTAAAGAGAAAGTGGTAAATCAGAAATGGGAATTCATTGGGTGTTAGGAGATATTGAGATCTCCGAATCAAAACAACTTTTATCCCTTCCTCAACCAATGCATTCATTAAATTTTGCTTGGCAATCTTATATGATTGGATCCCAATCCCTTGGCTCACCAATTCTCTCTAAAAACAAACAAATTCCCAATCCCTTGGTTTAAATGTTCATAAGAAGAGATGATGCTCGATCACTGATTATACCACACAGTTTCATGAACCACAATTTGGTAGGATTACATGTCACAATATCCATCCAAACCCCAATCCAATTCACTGTGAGAAAGCTTCTCTAGCATGAATCCTCCATTCCTTTCCCAAGGTTCCGAAGGATTCCAATTATGGGCAGTTTCTTTCCCAAGACAACTACCCAATGGAATTAGATCGAGAAGCTTTCTAACAAAATTCAAGAGAAAAGATTGAAGAAGAAGATAAAACTATTATTGATTCATTGAATTACAATAGAGCTCCCTAACCCAATGAAAGGGGTTTAGTGAGTCATAGCTCTGAATTCAATTACAAAACTAAAGGAAAATGATCCAAAGTTCTATGTGTGTAAAAACTTCTCCACTAACTTAAATTCTATCCTATTTATACACTTTCTAAATTGAGCTTCTGTTGTGTTTCTTGGGCTTTGAGGCCTTTCCCTGATTTCCTTTTGCTTTGGGTTTATGGTCCATAATCCTGATGAGGCTGTGATCCAATTCTGTAACATTCATTGAGCAAACTTAGTGATAAACAAGTAATGACACAAGACTCAACAAATTGAAGCTCCAGACTCATCAATTCTTCAGGCCCAATCCCATAAACCATGATATTCAATTGGGTTTCATACCATAATACGTTTAAGTTAATGTTTGTGCTCAAATGCTAACTTAAACTTCAATATATTTGGCCCAGAAATCCTTTCAAAAAGTGGCGTTTAAGTTGAAGTTTAAGTTTTAGTTTAAGGTTAAACTGAAACTTAAACGTGGAAATGGAAGAAAGCAACCCAGGAGTGTGAAATGTCGAACACGTTTAAGCTTCAGTTTAAGGTTAAACTGAAGCTTAAACGTGGAAATGAAGAAAGCAACCCTGGAGGAGCAATTGGGTCGAACACGTTTAAGCTTCAGTTTAAGGTTAAACTGAAGCTTAAACGTGGAAATGAGAAAGCAACCCTGGAGGAGAGAAATAGTCGAACACGTTTAAGCTCCAGTTTAAGGTTAAACTGGAGCTTAAACGTGGAAATGCTCCTGGTGCCTTTCTTACTTCTGGCGTTTAACCTCCAGTTTAAGGTTAAACTGGAGGTTAAACGTGGAAATGCTTCCTGGTGAGAGATTGTGTCGAACACGTTTAAGCTCCAGTTTAAGGTTAAACTGGAGCTTAAACGTGGAAATGCTCCCTTGGTGAAATTCTCATTCTGGCGTTTAACTTCCAGTTTAAGGTTAAACTGGAGGTTAAACGCCAGTTCCAGCATTTCTTAGCCTTCATGATTCTGGCGTTTAAGCTCCAGTTTAGGCTTAAACTGGAACTTAAACGCCATTTCCAGCATTATATGGCTTGGTAGTTTAAGTTCCAGTTTATGCTTAAACTGGAACTTAAACTCCACATGTGATATTCAAGCTTCCTTTATTGATTTTGTTGCTTCCTTGCCTAGCCTCTTCTTCCCTGAAATCATCCAAACAATTGCATCAAAGTCTTGCAAAATTTCATGAGAAATCTTCCATTCATAGCATTCAAGTAATATAACTAAAACTCATGGAATTTGCATCAAAATCATACTGTTTGGATGGTTCATTGCTTTGTTATTCATTTAACCATTCTTGGTTACTTTAAGCTCAAGAAAATGCATAAAACAACTAAAACTAACAGAAAAATGCTAGTGAAACTAGCCTAAGATGCCTTGGCATCAGGGGCACACGGTCGCGTGGGAGGTCATTTTGCCCATAGGACGAATTGTGCCATTGGCACGCCTCCAGCCACGCTCCAGCGTGACTCTCTGTTCGTTTTTATTTTTCTCTTCTCCCATTGCGACGCGAACGCGTCGCTGATGCGGTCGCGTCGCGTGGCATTTTTTTTTAAATGCAGATGCAGATGCACAAAAGTACTGATAAAGAGAAGAGTTATTAAATATGAAAAACTAAAAATAAAGAAAAGAACGATCATACCATGGTGGGTTGTCTCCCACCTAGCACTTTGCTTTAACGTCCGTAAGTTGGACGCTCCACTAGCTCAATCTTCTGCTATGTGGGGATCTTCCAAGAGGAAGATATCAAGCTCCTTATTTTGCTGTATCTTCTCGCCATGGTATAGCTTCAAACGGTGTCCATTAACTTTGATAAGTTCAGAGTGTGAAGGATGGCTTAAGTGATAAACTCCGTACGGTTCGGCCTTCTCTACTCTGTATGGACCTTCCCATCTTGATCTCAATTTGCCTGGCATGAGCCTCAGTCGAGATTTGTAAAGGAGGACTAAATCCCCAGGTTGGAACTCTTTTTTCTTGATGTTCTGGTCATGTACAGCCTTCATCTTCTCCTTGTATATTCTTGAGTTCTCATAAGCTTCTAGGCGAAGGCTTTCTAGTTCTTGTAGTTGCAACTTCCTTTCAGCTCCGGCTTTCCCAGTTTCCATGTTGCACTCCTTGACTGCCCAAAAGGCTTTGTGCTCCACTTCAACTGGGAGATGACAAGTTTTTCCATAAACTAAGTGAAAAGGACTCATCCCAATAGGTGTTTTGTATGCGGTTCTATACGCCCAAAGTGCATCTTGTAGCCTGGTGCTCCAGTCTCTTCTATGAGGTTTGACTATCTTCTACAAGATACGCTTTATTTCTCTATTTGACACCTCGGCTTGCCCATTGGTCTGAGGATAGTATGCTGTCGCAACCTTATGAATTATCCCATGCTTCTTCATTAGTCCTGTTAGTCTCCTATTACAAAAATGGGTGCCTTGATCGCTCACGATTGCTCGTGGTGATCCAAAGCGACAAATAATATGGTTTCTCACAAAGAAAACAACAGTGTTAGCATCGTCAGTACGGGTAGGAATTGCTTCCACCCATTTGGAAATATAATCCACAGTTAACAATATACAAAAATAACCATTGGAATTTGGAAATGGACCCATAAAGTCAATGCCCCAAACATAAAAAATTTCACAGAAAAGCATAATTTGTTGAGGCATTTCATCCCTCCTGGATATATTACCAAATTTTTGGCATGGGGGCAAGATTTACAAAATTCAACAGCGTCTCTAAAAAGAGTAGGCCACCAGAATCCACAGTCCAAGATTTTTCTAGCAGTTCTATAAGGGCCAAAATGTCCTCCACTCTCAAATGAGTGACAGGCCTCTAAGATGGACTAGAATTCTGATTGAGGCACACACCGTCTAATTACCTGATCAGCGCCACATCTCAATAAATATGGGTCATCCCATATATAATATTTAGACTCGCTTTTCAGCTTGTCTCTTTGATGCTTAGAAAAGTTTGGAGGAAATGTGCGGCTAACTAGATAACTAGCTATAGGTGCATACCAAGGAGATACCTCAGATACTGCTTGCAGGTTATCAAATGGAAAATTATCATCTATAGGAGTAGAATCATCGTTAATGTGCTCAAGGCGACTCAAGTGGTCTGCCACTAAATTCTGGTTACCACTCCTATCCTTTATTTCTAAATCAAATTATTGTAATAGTAGTATCCAACGTATAAGTCTTGGTTTGGATTCCTTTTTAGCTAATAGATACTTTAAAGCTGCATGGTCCGAATACACTACTACTCTCGTACCAAGTAAATAAGCTCGGAATTTATCCAGAGCAAAAACAATAGCAAGAAGCTCTTTCTCAGTAGTAGTATAATTGGACTGGGCAGTGTCTAAAGTCTTAGACGCATAAGCAATAACAAAAGGATCCTTACCTTCGCGTTGAGCCAGCGCTGCTCCTACTGCATGGTTGGAAGCATCGCACATGATTTCAAATGGCTGGCTCCAGTCTGGTCCTCTCACAATTGGAGCTTGAGTCAGGGCGGTCTTCAGCTTATCAAACGCTTCTTTACAATCTTCACTGAACTCGAACTCGATATCCTTCTGCAGTAATCTGGATAAGGGAAGTGCTACCTTACTAAAGTCCTTAATAAATCTCCTGTAAAAACCTGCATGGCCAAGGAACGAACGGACTTCCCTCACCGAAGAGGGGTAAGGTAAACTAGAAATAACATTCACCTTCGCTGGGTCTACAGAAATGCCATTATTAGATACCACATGTCCTAATACAATCCCTTGCTTTACCATAAAATGATATTTTTCAAAATTCAATACAAGGTTTGTATTAACACATCTATCCAATACTCTAGATAATCCATCTAAGCAAAGGCTAAAAGAATCACCATAAACGCTAAAATCGTCCATAAAAACTTCCATACAGTCCTCAATAAGATCAGAAAAAGACTCATCATGCACCTTTGGAAGGTAGCTGGTGCATTGCACAAGCCAAAGGGCATTCTCTTGTAAGCATAAGTCCCAAAAGGACATGTAAAAGTGGTCTTTCCTTGATCCTCAGGAGCTATATGAATCTGGAAATAACCTATGTAACCATCTAAAAAGCAATAATGTGATTTACCTGACAGGCGATCCAGCATTTGATCAATAAATGGAAGTGGGTAGTGATCCTTACGGGTGGCTTGGTTGAGACGCCTGTAATCAATGCAGACTCTCCAAGTATTCTGAACTCTAGTTGCTTTGAGCTCTCCATACTCATTCTTCACTGTAGTGACTCCAGACTTCTTGGGCACCACTTGTACTGGGCTGACCCATTCGCTGTCTGAAATGGGATAGATGATACCTACTTCCAATAGTCTGGTCACTTCCTTTTTGACAACTTCCAAGATAGTGGGATTCAACCTCCTCTGGGGTTGACGGACAGGTCTTGCTCCCTCTTCTAAAAATATTCTGTGCTCACATACTTGAGGGCTGATGCCTACTATGTCTGCTAAACTCCACCCAATTGCCTTCTTTTGCCTTCTCAGTACATCAAGTAACTGCTCTTCTTGTTGAGAAGTGAGTTCCCTTGCAATGATAACTGGAAACTTCTGTTCATCTTCAAGATAAGCATATTTGAGATGTGGAGGTAGGGGTTTCAATTCTAACTTCTAATCATGGGCAGGCTCTGGATTGTTTGGAGCTTGTGAAAATGCCAAAGTGCCCTCATTGTCAGTTAAGAGGGTCCCCACACTTGGACCTTGTCCAGTGTGCCTCTCTTCTAACTCTTTCTTGTGGACTTCAGCTACACTTTCATCTATGACATCAGATTGAAGATTACTATACGGCCATCTATTTCAAAAGAGTATGTTCCTGAAAAAGCGTCCAATTTGAATTTTGATGTCTTCAGGAATGGTCTTCCAAGTAGGATTGATGATGGTTTATCTGAGTCATTATGGGGCATCTCCAAGATATAAAAATCAGTGGGAAATGTAAGCCCTTTAATGTTCACTAAAACATCTTCAGCAACTCCAGCCACTGTAATAATGCTTTTATCTGCTAACACAAAATGAGCTGCCGACCCTTTTAAGGGAGGGAGCCTCAAAATATCATATATGGACAAAGGCATTATACTAACACACGCTCCTAAATCACACATGCAATCATAAATTACTACTCCACCAATAGTACAACTAACTATACAAGGACCTGGGTCACTACATTTTTCAGGTAATCCACCCATTAAAGCAGATATAGAACTACCTAAAGGAATAGTTTCTAATTCATTAATTTTGTCTTTATGTATACATAAATCTTTTAGAAACTTTGCATATTTGGGTACCTGTTGAATAACATCAAAAAGAGGAACGGTTACCTCAACCTTTTTGAATATTTCTACCATTTTGGGATCGGGTTCCAGCTGCTTCCTGGGCTTCCTTGCAAGTTGTGGAAATGGAATAGGAGTAGTATTTTCTGCAGTGTCTGCGCCTCTTGGTGCTTCCTCCTTTGGTTGGACTTCTTCTTTTTCAGCTATGTCCTGTATGTCCTCTTCCTCTTCAAAATCTTCTATTTCTACTACCTCTTCAGCTGAGGCGAGTTCTGGTGAGCTTGGCTCCTCCTGATTCCTCTCCTGCAGTGTGGTTTCGGACCTCAGGGTGATGGCATTAATGCCTCCCTTTGGATTGGGTAATGGTTGTGAGGGGATTCCAGTGGAGCTTGAAGGTTGGTTACTGGAATTTTGCATTGATCCAATCTGCGAAACAAGAGCTTGCAAAGTAGAGGTCAGACCATTCAGACTGGCATTAATGTTATTCATAATGTTATTTTCCATGGTCTGTTGTCTCCGCTCAAAAGATTGTAGTAACTCTTCATTAGGAGATAAAGAAGAATGAGTAAATTGAGAGGTCTGCTGTTGGGTATTCTGTGATCCTTGGGATTGCCTCAGGTGAGGTACTCTGTAAGGTTGGTTCTGCTGCCTGTTGTTATTATTATTCCACCTCTGATTTCCCTGATTATCTCTGCCTCCTCTTTTATTGTTGTCCCTCCAATTCTGGTTATAATTGTCCTGCCATCCATGGTTATGATTTCCACCTTGATTGTACCCTTGGTTGGGGCGGTCATAGAAGTTATGAGTGGATGCCAGCATGTTGTCTTCCTATTGGAGTTGCAGGCATTCATCAGTATAATGGCTATAATCAGCATAGATTCCACAAACTCTCTGTGGGACTAACTGTTGGTTTTGCTGTGGCAAAGGAGGTTGAGCTTTCCAAACTTGTTGTTGATTCAATTGCATTTGCTTCAGCAAGTTGGTCATTTTACAGATACTCTGAGTTAGAGCAGCAGTCTCTCTGCTAGAGGATACTTCTGCAATGGCTTTTGAATGGCCTTGCTTCTGTCTGTGATTCCTAGTGGATTCAGCTAAGTCGCTGATCAGTTGCCATGCCTCATCAGTGGTCTTGTACTTCTTCATAGACCCATTGCTAGCACTTTCCAATGTGGTCTTATCTTGGGGCCTCATGCCCTGTGTGACATAACTGAGTAACACTATCTTGTCAATCATGTGGTGGGGGCATGCTTCCAGAAGATTATTGAAGCGCTCCCAATATTCAAAGAGAGTCTCGTTGTCATCTTGAACAATCGTGGAAATGTCTTTCCTCAGTTTATCAGTAACTTCAGATGGAAAGAATTTCTCCAGAAACTATTTTCTGTGCGTATCCCAGTTGGATACATTTGCTAGGGGTTGAGTGTAGTACCACTCTCTTGCTTTTTTCTCAAGAGAAAACGGGAAAGCTTTCAGCAGAATTGAAGTTTCATCTGTACCATCATGCCTGACAGTAGAACAGGCTGCCTGGAAATCTCTCAGGTGATTGATAGGCTCTTGAGCAAGTAAGCCATGAAACTTGGGCATCAAATTGAGCAGTGCGGTCTTTGTTTCGAAATCTGTAGCCACTGCTGGGTGATGCGCTTGTAACGGTTGCATTGTAAAATCAGGGGCTCCTTCCTCTTGGATGGTAACTCTCCTAGCTGCCATGTTTTCTGCACGTGAATCAACCGAATCAGTAGAACGGGAGCTGGTTTCTTCCTCAAGTTCACTTTCAGATCCGCCCTCAGAGCAGTCTAACCGATGCTGAGCTCGCCTTATTCGTGAAATAGTTCTTTCAATTTCAGGATTGAATATTAGCAAGCGCGAATCAGGAAGTGAACGCGTTATTTGACGAAAGAAACATGCAGCTCATAGTAGCAAAATAAAATAAAATGGAAATAAATAAATTCTAATTAATAACTTTAGCACTCTATTGCAACTCCCTGGCAACGGCGCCAAAAATTGATGCGGGCAGAAATTGGCGAATTAAAAATTATTAAAATATATACGTTGCAAGTACAGTTCTTAACTCGCCAGAAATCCACCGCTCAATTTAGAAAGATGTCACAGAAAATTGAAATTTAAAATACTGGGAGTATGAATCCCAGGTCGTCTCCCAATGAGTTGCAGAAACGGGTGCTATTTTATTAATCAGAGGTTTTCAAAAAGGTTTGAGTTGAGTAAGCAGGAAATTAAATTGATGAATTTGAATAATGCAAGTAAGAGCCTTGACTGGGAATTGATTAGTTGGAATCCCTATTATTGTTGGAATGCTCTCAGGATTAATTGACAATTGAAGGTTTTCCTGTTTAGTTATCCTTCACTAGGTGAAGGAAAGTCAAACAAGTTGGAATGCTACGTCCGTTCACGAGTTGCAATCCACTTAGTTAAAAGGGATTGGTGTTAGTGATTAGGAGGCAATCCAACCATAAACCCAATTACAATTTTTCTTTCAAGCCTTCTAACTCAAGGGTTCCTTTCAATCAATTCCCCATCAAGTTAGGGAACTACTCGCTCATTGTGAATGTAAAACTCATAACATATGAAAGAGAATTAGAGAAAGACATTGTAAATAAAAATCAAAATAATAACTTAAAAATAAAATCAGTCCTTGTATTAAATAAGCCTGAAAAGTATTCAAATGGTAATATTAAACAAAGCAAAGAACATGGAAGAGTAAGACCAAGTAAAGAAACGAACTAGAATGACGAAGTCTTGATGAGGTAATAACTCTTCTCAATATCCCAATGCCAAAAAGTAAAATAACAATCCTAAAAACTATGAATGTGTAGAAAGAAAACCTAGAGGAGGAGTAAAACTAGATCTAAAAACTAAAACTGTGTAGAATGAATGTTGTCTTTGGTTTCTGCATGTTCTCTGGCTCTAGTCTGCTGTTCTGGGCCGAAAACTGGGGTCAAAATAGGGCCCGAAATCGCCCCCAACGAATCTGCAAATTATGCAGATCGCACACGTCACGCGATCGCGTCGCTCATGCGGACGCGTCATTCGCGTTTCTGCTTTGCCACGCGGAAGCGTCGTCCATGCAGCCGCGTCACTCTTGCTGTTCCATCCGCGTGGTCGCGTGAGCCATGCGACCGCGTCACTGCGATTTCTCCTCTTTCGCGCGGTCGCGTGAGCCATGCGACCGCGTCACTTCTCGCTGGTTACCTCCTCAATTTCTTGTATTCCTTCCATTCTTGCTAGCTTCCTTTCCAATCTCCAACTCATTCATGCTCTATAAATCCTGAAACACTTAACACACAGATCACGGCATCGAATGGAATAAAGGAGAATTAAAAATACATAATTAAAAGTCTCTAGGAAGCAGTTTTCAAACATGTAATAATTTCAGGAAGGAAATATAAATGCATGCTAGTTTAATGAATAAGTGGGTAAGGATCATGATAAAACCACACAATTAAACACAATATAAACCATAAATTAGTGGTTTATCAACCACATGTACTGGACTGACCCATTCGCTATCTGAGATGGGGTAAATGATATCTGCTTCAAGTAGCTTGGTCACTTCTTTCTTGACAACTTCTAAGATGGTGGGATTCAGTCTTCTCTGAGGTTGACGGATGGGTTTTTCTCCCTCTTCTAGGAATATTCTATGCTCACAAACCTGAGGGTTGATACCTACTATATCCGCCAGGCTCCATCCAATTGCTTTCTTGTGTTTCCTCAGCACACTGAGTAGCTGTTCTTCTTGTTGGGAAGTGAGTTTCCTTACAATGATAACTGGAAACTTCTACTTGTCCTCAAGGTAAGCATACTTGAGATGTGGAGGGAGGGGCTTTAATTTCAATTTCTGCTCATGGCCAGGCTCTGGATCATTCGGAGCTGGTGATAATGGCAAAGTGCCCTCATTGTCCTCTGAAAGTGTCCCTACACTTGGACCTTGCCCTGTGTACTTCTCTTCTAATTCCTCCTAGTAAACTTCAGCCACGGTTTCATCTACGATGTCACACTGGGAGATAGAATGATCATTCAGAGGGTGCTCCATAGCTCCATTTAAACTGAATTTCACTATTCTGCCATCTATTTCAAAAGAATAAGTTCTGGAAAATGCGTCCAGCTTGAACTTTGAAGTCTTCAGGAATGGTCTTCCAAGCAGGATTGATGATGGCCTTCTTGAGTCATTAGGGGGCATCTCCAGGATATAGAAGTCAATAGGAAATGTGAGCCCCTTAATGCTCACTAATACATCTTCAGCAATTCCAACCACTGTAATAATGCTTTTATCTGCTAACACAAAACGAGCTGCCGACCTTTTTAAGGGAGGGAGCCTCAAAGTATCATATATAGACAAAGGCATTATACTAACACATGCTCCTAAATCACACATGCAGTCAGAAAATATCACACCTCCAATAGTATAGTTAACCATACATGGACCTGGATTACTACACTTTTCAGGTATTCTTCCCATTAAAGCAGATATAGAACTACCTAAAGGAATAGTTTCTAATTCATTAATTTTGTCTTTATGTATACATAGATCTTTTAGAAACTTTGCGTATTTAGGTACATGCTGAATAACATAAAAAAAGGGAACAGTTACCTCAACCTTTTTGAATATTTCTACCATTTTAGGATCAAGTTCCATCTGCTTCCTGAGCTTCCTTGCAATTTGTGGAAATGGAATAGGAAGGGTGTTTACTGTAGCGTCTGTATCCGTTGGTGCTTCCTTCTGTGGTTGAGCTTCTTCTTCTTCAACCATGTCTTGTATGTCCTCTTCCTCTTCAGCATCCTCTACTTTCACCACCTCTTCAGCTGAGGCGTGTTCTGATGGGATTGGCTCCTCCTGATTCCTCTATTGTAGTGTGGTTCCGGACCTTAGGGTGATGGCATTGATGCCACTTTTTGGATTGGGTAAGGGTTGAGAAGGAATTCCACTAGAGCTTGCATGTTGAGTGTTTGAAGTATTGGATGATCCCAGCTGAGAGATGAGAGCTTGTATAGTGGATGCTAGGCCATTAAGGGAACTTTCCATGTTCCTTTGTCCTTGCGCAATGGATTGAAGCGCCTCGTCACTCGGAGAGGAATTAGATTGAGTTATCTGCGGAACTTGTTGTTTGTTGTGTTGTGCTCTTTGGGATTGCCTCAGGTGAGGTGCTTTGTAAGGCTGGTTCTGGTTCTGCTGCCTGTTGTTGTTATTATTCCACCTCTGATTTCCTTGATTGTCTCTGCCTCCTCTATTATTGTTGTCCCTCCAACTCTGGTTAGAATTATCTCTCCAACCTTGGTTGGAATTGTCCTGCCATCCATGGTTGTAGCTGCCACCTTGATTGTATCCTTGGTTGGGGCGGTCATAGAAGTTATGAGTGGCTGCCACAGTGTTATCTTCCTGCTGGAGCTGCGGACATTCATCAGTATAATGGCTATAATCAACACAGATCCCGCACACTCTCTGTGGGACTAACTGTTGGCTTTGCTGCGCTTGTTGTTGATTCAACTGCATCTGCTTCAGTAAGTTGGTCATTTCACATATACTCTGAGTTAGAGCAGTAGTCTCCTTGCTAGAAGATACCTCTGCAACAGCTTTTGACCGGCTTTGTTTCTGCCTGTGATTCCAAGTAGATTCAGCTAAGTCGCTGATCAATTGCCATGCCTCATCAGTGGTCTTATACGTTTTCATCGACCCATTGCTAGTACTTTCCAATGTGGTCTTATCTTGAGGCCTCATGCCCTGTGTGACGTAGCCGAGCAACACTATCTTGTCAATCATATGGTGGGGGCATGCTTCCAGAAGATTGTTGAAGCGCTCCCAGTATTCGTAGAGAGTCTCGGACTCGTCCTGAACAATCATGGAAATGTCTTTCCTCAGTTTGTCAGTAACTTCAGCTGGAAAGAATTTTTCCAAAAATTCTCTTCTAAGCGTATCCCAGTCAGAAACGATTGCTGCGGGTTGAGTGTAGTACCACTCTCTTGCCTTTCCCTCAAGAGAGAATGGGAAGGCTTTTAACAGAATAGAAGTTTCATCTGCACCATCACGCCTGACAGTAGAACAGGCTGCTTGGAAATCCCTAAGGTACTTGATAGGCTCTTGAGCATGTAAGCCATGAAACTTAGGCATCAAGTTGAGTAGTACAGTCTTTATTTCAAAATCTGTAGCCACTGTTGGGTGATGCGCTTGAAACGGTTGCATTGTAAAATCAGGGGCTCCAGCCTCCTGGATAGTAACTCTCCTAGGTGCTGCCATGTCACCTGCACGTAAATCGACCGAATCAGTAGAATGGGAGCTTGTTTCTCCCTTACGTGACGTTTTAGATTCGCCCTTGGAGAAGACTAACCGACGCCGAGCTTGCCTTATACGTGAAATAGTTTTTTCAATCTCAGGATCAAATACTGGCAAGCTTGGATCAGGAAATGAACGTGTCATTTAACAAAAGAAACATGCAGCTCATAGTAGCAAAATAAAATAAAATGCAAATAAATAAATTCCAATCAATAACTTAGCACTCTATTGCAACTCCCCGGCAACGGCGCCAAAAATTGACGTGGCAGAAATCCGCTTATCAATTGAGAAGGGTTGTCACAAAATTAGAATTAAAATACTGGGAGTATGAATCCCAAGTCGTCTCCCAACGAGTTGCAGAAAGATGTGCTATTTTATTAATCAGATATTTTCTAAAATGGTTTGAGTTGATAAACAGGAAATTAAATCAGAGAATTTATGTTATTTAAATAAAAAAAACTTTGACCGGGAGTAGATTAGTTGGAAGGCCTATCCTTGTTGGAGTTTTCCCAAGATCAATTGATAATTGAAGGTTGTCTGCTCAGTTATCCCTTACCAGATAAAGGAAAGTTAAGCAAGTTGGAAGTCAGTTTCTACTCACAAGTTCTAATCCTCTCCCTTAGGAAGGACTAGTGTCAGTGATTAGATGGCGACCCAACGCTAAACCCAATTATAATTTTACTCTTGGGCATTCAAGGTCCTCCTTTCAACCAACTCCCAATCAAGTTATGGAACTACTCGCTCATTATGAATGTAAAATTCACGAAATAAGAAAGGGAAATAAAGAAAGACATGATAAATAATAATCAAAAGGATCAATTAAAATAAAAATAGTTCTTGTATTAATAAATTTTAAAAATAATCCAATAGTAATGCTGAAGAAATTAAGGATATGAAAGAGTAAGTGACAAATAAGGAAACAAACTAGAATGACGAAGTCTTGATGGAGGTAATAACTCTTCTCAATATCCCAATCCAAAAAGCAATAAAATCAAATTCCTAAGAACTATGAATGTGTAGAGGGAAAACCTAGAGGAGGAGTAAAATCAGATCTAAAACTAAAATTATGCAGAATGAATGTTGTTCCTGGTCCCTGCATGTTCCCTGGCTCTAATATGCTTTTCTGGGCCGAAAACTGGGTCAAAACAGGGCCCAAAATCGCCCCCAGCGAATTCTGCAGATTCTGTAGATCGCGCACGTCACGCGATTGCGTAATCCACGCGTTCGCGTCATCCAGCGTTTTGCCTTGCCACGCGTGCGCGTCGTCCACGCATTCGCATCACTTGTGCAGTTTCCAATCCATGCATTCGCGTCAGCCACGCGAGCGCGTCACTGCAATTTCCTCTAATTCGCGCGGTC
The DNA here is from genome assembly GCF_059453495.1 of Arachis ipaensis. Lineage (NCBI taxonomy): Eukaryota > Viridiplantae > Streptophyta > Magnoliopsida > Fabales > Fabaceae > Arachis > Arachis ipaensis. The sequence continues at coordinate 62,025,278 of NC_142437.1, read as the reverse complement.
GCATGAGCCATGCATCCGCGTTACTTCTCGCTGGTCATCTCCTCAATTTCTTGTGTTCCTTCTATTTTTGCAAGCTTCCTTTCCAATCTCCAAGTCATTCATGCCCTATAAAGCCTGAAACACTTAACACACAGATCACGGCATCGAATGGAATAAAGGAAAATTAAAATACGTTATTAAAAGTCTCTAGGAAGCAAGCTTTCAGCCATGGAGTAATTTTGGGAAGGAATTGTAAATACATGCTAATTTAATGAATAAATGGGTAAAGATTTGATAAAACCACACAATTAAATACAATATAAACCATAAAATAATGGTTTATCACTATACTTTTGGAAAAAGTTGGTCAATGCTTTCTTGCCAAATTCTTTCCACCTTAGAAGATGAGCAAGCTCAGAGTGGAAGTTCAAACCTTCAGACAAAAAGATGGTGAAACCCTCTACGAAGCTTGGGAAAGATACAAGCAACTGATCCAGAGATGTCCTATTGACGTGCTTTCAGAATGGACTATCTTAGGAATTTTCTATGATGGTCTATTTGAGATGTCCAAGGATGTCCTTAGACCATTCTGCTGGTGGATCACTCCACTTGAAGAAAACGCCTGAAGAGGTGTAAGAACTCATTAAAATGGTTGCAAACAACCAGTTCATGTATACTTCTAAGAGGAATCCTGTGAACAATGGGGTAGCTTAGAAGAAAGGAGTTCTAGAGGTTGACACTCTGAATGCCATATTGGCTCAGAATAGGATCTTGACCCAACAGCTCAATATGATCTCTCATTATTTGACTAGAATGTAAGCTACAGCTGGCAGTACTCAAGACACCTCCTATAAAGGAGATGCTTATGATCCAGATCAACCCACAATTAAAGAGGTGAATTACATGGGAGAATCCTATGAAATCACCTACAACTCCTCATGAAGGAATCATCCTAACTTCTCATGGAACGATCAGCAGAAGCCTCAATAAGGCTTCAACAACAACCAAGGTGGAAGAACCCATAATAGGTTCAACAACAGACCACCATTCCCACCTTCTCAACAACAGATGGAGACTTTTAAGAAGAGCCTCTCTAACATGGCAACCATAGTCACTGAACTCTCTAAGACCACTCACAGTTTCATAACAGAAACTAGGTCTTCTATCAGAAATCTAGAGGTACAAGTTGGTCAGCTGGATAAGCCCTGAGACCCCTCCTAACACTCTCCCAAGTAACACTGAAGTAAACCCAAGAGAAGAGTGCAAGGCCATCACTGTAGAAGTTGAGGCCGAATCTGAAGGGGATGCTCTGGCGTTGAACTCTAGTAAGGAAGTCCCTACTGGGCATTCAACGCCGAAAGAGGAGCCATCACTGGCGTTGAATGCCAATAAGGAAGTCCCTACTGGGCTTTCAATGCCCAAAAAGGAGCCATCATTGTTGTTGAATGCCAGTAAGGAAGTCCCTTCTAGGCGTTCAATGCCCAAAGAGGAGCCGTCACTGGCGTTGAATGCTAGTAAGGGAGTCCCTATTGGACGTTTAATGCCCAAAGAAGAATCATCACTAGCGTTGAACGCCAGTAATAGGGTAGCTGGGCGTTCAGCACCCACTAAAAACTTCCCTATTGAAGAACTGAAGGTAACTAAAGCTCATGAGGAGAAGAAAGAAGTTCCATTGAATGCCTTGTTGCAAATTATGGACTATGAAGACCACTCCTCCTCTGATGAAGAAGAGAAAACTAGGGAAGAGCAAGTTGCTCGTTACCTAGGAGTCCTCATGAAGCTAAATGCCAAGTTATTTAGAACAGAGACATTGGAGGAAGAACTTCCAGTACTCACCAAGGAACTCAATGCCTTGGTTCAGAAGAAACTACCTCAGAAGCTGCCGGATCCCGAACGCTTTGTAATTCCTTGCACCATAAGTACCATTACCTTTGAGAAGGCTCTGTGTGACCTAGGGTCAAGCATAAACCTCAGGCCACTCTCTGTAATGGAGAGGCTCGGAATCTTTGAGGTTCAAACTGCAAGAATCTCACTAGAGATGGCAGACAAGTCAATGAAAAAGGCATATGGTCTGGTAGAGGATGTCTTAGTAAAGGTTGAGAACCTTTACATCCCTACAGATTTTATAATCTTGGATACTGGGGAAGAAGAGGATGAATCTATCATCCTTGGAAGACCCTTCCTAGCCACTGCCAATGCCATCATTGATGCAGCAAAGGGAGAGCTAATTCTACAATTATGGGAGGACCACATCTTGTTCAAGATGCCTAATCCCAACTCTCCCTTTGACAAAAAAGAGACAGTTGTGCAACACTTAGTTTTCCAACCCTCTCTCTCAGTGCAAAGATATACAGAGCCCCCAGACACCAACTCTAAGTTTGGTGTTGGGTGGCCATCATCAAGCACTGAGAAAACTGAAGGATGGAGGGACAAGAAGATCCCTACTGAAGGTACCTAAAGGCTGGAAGGACAAGAAGATTCGTACTGAAGGCCTCTCACAAGGCTTGAGAATTGTCTTCACTAAAAATACAGTCATTCTGTATACTGTGAACTAGATCCTATCTCTAGAACATGTGGAGATCATCCATGAGAGCACAAGCAAGAAGTTTACTATAGGGCAAAATTCTGAGCCCCTATCCATCTCCGTAAGGAGCTAACCGTTAAAGAAGCGTGGTGCACGAATTCCCACACTTTCGTACAGTTGTACCAGCTAGTGCACCGGGTCGTCCAAGTAATACCTGAGCGAGTCAGGGTCGATCCCACAAGGATTGTAGTTTGAAGCAAGCTATAGTAATCTTGCATGTCTTAGTCAGGAAAATCAGAAGGTGTTAGTTTGAATGCTCATGAGGGATATTGTATAAAACTTTGTAAATCAAATGGAATCAGTAATAGGAATATAGTTGAGGATTGGAGTTGCTTTGTCTTTTTGAATTAACTCTGGTAGTACTATTTTCTTTGCTTGTGAGTGATTTCTTCAATGGCAGGCTGTATATGATTGGCGCCATTTTTGAGAGGTCATCAATACTCCTCCGGATCTGAACCCCAGCGTTAGTGCGGATCCAGTCTACTTGAGCATAAATCTCGCACAGTCCATTCTCCTTTATGATCCTACTCAAAACGCCACAGACAAGGTTGAATCTTTTGGATTGGAGGATGATGCACCTTTGGTTCTAGCATCTACCACAGAGACCATAATTTCCCCGTAAATTGGCTGAACTGATGTCTCGAGAAGTCCCCAACGAAGTCGTGGATTAGCCGTCTGAGAGACATATATTAAAGCTGGTGGTTCATCATTGTTTGATGAAAGAGGAAATCTAAACCCATGTAGAATGTGATAACCTTATGCCAGTTGAACGCATTCATATTGATGAAGAACGAATATACATCTTAGAATTAATCAAACACGGATCGAAGAGAAACAGTAATACTTTTATTAATTCATAGGACTCAGCATGGCTCCTCCCCTCAACCTAGGAGGTTTTGAAACTCATACTGAAAAGAAATACAAAGTAAAACTCAAAAAAATGCTGAATAGTATTGATGAGCAGATAATTTATACGCTTTTTGGCATTGTTTTTAGTATGTTTTTAGTATATTTTAATTAGTTTTTATTATATTTTTTATTAATTTTTATTTAAAATTCACTTTTCTAGACTTTACTATGAGTTTGTGTGTTTTTCTGTGATTTCATGTATTTTCTGGCTGAAATTGAGGGACCTGAGCAAAAATCTGATTCAGAGGCTGAAAAAGGACTGCAAATGCTGTTGGATTCTGACCTCCCTGCACTCAAAGTGAATTTTCTAGAGCTACAAAAGCCCAATTGGCGCGCTCTAAATTGCGTTGGAAAGTAGACATCCTGGGCTTTCCAGCAATATATAAACCCCATTGTTGGGGGTGAGGAGCTCTGCTGTTCTTCATGAATTAATGCAATTACTACTGTTTTTCATTCTATCACGCTTGCTTCTATTCTAAGATATTCATTCGCACTTCAACCTGATGAATGTGATGATCCGTGACACTCATCATCATTCTCACCTATGAACGCGTGCCTGACAACCACCTCCGTTCTACCTTAGATTGAATGCATATCTCTTGGCCTCATGATTCAGATCAGAGTCTTCATGGTATAAGTTAGAATTATTGGTGGCCATTTTTGAGATCCGGAACGTCTAAACCTTGTCTGTGGTATTCTGAGTAGGATCTGGGAAGGGATGACTGTGACGAGCTTCAAACTCGCGAGTGTTGGGCGTAGTGACAGACGCAAAAGGATCAATGGATCCTATTCCAACATGATTGAGAACCGACAGATGATTAGTCGTGCGGTGATAGCGAATTTGGAACATTTTCACTGAGAGGACGGGAAGTAGCTATCGACAACGGTGATGCCCAACTTAAAGCTTGCCATGGAAGGAGCCTTGCGTGCATGAAGAAGAAGATAGTAGGAAAGCAGAGATTCAGAAGACAAAGCATCTCCAAAGCCTCAACTTGTTCTTCATTACTGCATAACAAGTATTTATTTCATGTTCTTTTACTTTTTACAATTAAATCTGAGAATTATTAATATCCTGACTAAGAGTTACAAGATAACTGGTATGCGGAATCGTGATTACACTTTAATTATGTAAAATTCATTGTTCTTTCTTTCCCTGGAAATGGCGCCAAAAAACATGATGCCAAGACCATGGTTCACAACTCCGTGTAACTAACCAGCAAGTGCACTGGGTCGTCCAAGTAATACCTTACGTGAGTAAGGGTCGAATCCCACGGAGATTGTTGGTATGAAGCAAGCTATGGTCACCTTGCAAATCGCAGTTAGGCAGATATAAATTGATAATGATGTTTTCAAATAATAATTAATAGAATAGGGATAGAAATACTTATGTAATTCATTGGTGAGAATTTCAGATAAGCGAATGGAGATGCTTTTGTTCCTCTGAACCTCTGCTTTCCTGCTATCTTCATCCAATCAGTCTTACTCCTTTCTATGGCTGGCTTTATGTGATACATCACCACTGTCAATGGCTACTTTTGGTCATCTCTCGGGAAAATGATCCAATGCCCTGTCACGGCACGGCTAATCGTCTGGAGGCATCACCCTTGTCAATGGCTTCATCTTATCCTCTCAGTGAAAATGGTCAACGCACCCTGTCACGGCACGGCTATTCATCTGTCGGTTCTCGATCATGCTGGAATAGGATTTACTATCCTTTTGCGTCTGTCACTAACGCCCCGCAATTGCGAGTTTGGAGCTCGTTACAGTCATTCATTCATTGAATCCTACTCGGAATACCACAGACAAGGTTTAGACTTTCTGGATTCTCTTGAATGCCGCCATCATTCTAGCTTACGCCACGAAGATTCTGATTAAGAGATCTAAGAGATACTCATTCAGTCGAAGGTAGAACGGAAGTGGTTGTCAGGCACGCGTTCATAGGGAATGATGATGATTGTCACATTCATCACATTCAGATTGAAGTACGAATGAATATCTTAGAAGCGAAATAAGATGAATTGAATAGAAAACAGCAGTACTTTACATTAATCTTTGAGGAACAGCAGAGCTCCACACCTTAATCTATGGAGTGTAGAAACTCTACCGTTAAAAATACATAAGTGAAGGTCCAGGCATGGCCGAATGGCCAGCCCCTCTGATCTAAGAACCAGGCGTCCAAAGATGGTCAAAAAGACTAGTAAAATGTCCTATTTATAATAAACTAGCTACTAGGGTTTATATGAGTAAGTAATTGATGCATAAATCCACTTCCGGGGCCCACTTGGTGTGTGCTTGGACTGAGCTTGAGTGTTGCACGTGTAGAGGTCCTTCTTGGAGTTGAACGCCAGCTTTTGTGCCAGTTTGGGCGTTCAACTCTGGTTTTGGCTCCTTTTCTGGCGCTGGACGCCAGATTTGGGCAGAAAGCTGGTGTTGAATGCCATTTTACATCGTCTATTCTTGGCCAAAGTATGGACTATTATATATTTCTGGAAATCCCTGGATGTCTACTTTCCAACGCAATTGGAAGCGCGCCATTTCGAGTTCTGTAGCTCCAGAAAATCTACTTTGAGTGTAGGGAGGTCAGAATCCAACAGCATCAGCAGTCCTTTTTCAACCTCTGAATCTGATTTCTGCTCAAGTCCCTCAATTTCAGTCAGAAAATACCTGAAATCACAGAAAAATACACAAACTCATAGTAAAGTCCAGAAATATGAATTTAACATAAAAACTAATGAAAACATCCCTAAAAGTAACTAGATCCTACTAAAAACATACTAAAAACAATGCCAAAAAGCGTATAAATTATCCGCTCATCACAACACCAAACTTAAATTGTTGCTTGTCCCCAAGCAACTGAAAATCAATTAGGATAAAAAGAAGAGAATATACTATAAATTCCAAACTATCAATGAAACATAGCTCCAATCAGATGAGCGGGACTTATAGCTTTTTGCATCTTGAATAGTTTTGGCATCTCACTTTATCCATTGAGGTTCAGAATGATTGGCATCTATAGGAACTCAGAGTTCAGATAGTGTTATTGACTCTCCTAGTTCAGTATGATGATTCTTGAACACAGCTTCTTTATGAGTCTTGGCCGTGGCCCTAAGCACTTTGTTTTCCAGTATTACCACCGGATACATAAATGCCACAGACAAATAATTGGGTGAACCTTTTCAGATTGTGACTCAGCTTTGCTAAAGTCTCCAATTAGAGGTGTCCAGGGTTCTTAAGCACACTCTTTTTTTTTTCTTTGGACCTTGACTTTAACCGCTCAGTCTCAAGTTTTCACTTGACACCTACACGCCACAAGCACATGGTTAGGGACAGCTTGGTTTAGCTGCTTAGACCAGGATTTTATTCCTTTAGGCCCTCCTATCCACTGATGCTCAAAGCCTTGGGATCCTTTTTATTTGCCCTTGCCTTTTGGTTTTAAGGGTTATTGGCTTTTTTTGCTTGCTTTTTCTTTCTATTTTTTTTTTGCCTATTTTTTTTTCTGCAAGCTTTGTTCTTTGCTGCTTTTTCTTGCTTCAAGAATCATTTTTATGATTTTTCAGATTATCAAATAACATGTCTCCTAGTCATCATTCTTTCAAGAGCCAACATATTTAACATTCTTAAACAACAACTTCAAAAGATATATGCACTGTTCAAGCATACATTCAGAAAATAAGAAGCATTGTCACCACATCAATATAATTAAACTAAGTTCAAGGATAAATTCGAAACTCATGTACTTCTTGTTCTTTTGAATTAAAACATTTTTTCATTTAAGAGAGGTGATGGATTCATAGGACATTTATAACTTTAAGACACATTTACTAACTACTAATGATCATGTAATGAAGACACAAACATAGATAAGCACATAACATAGAAAACGAAAAACAGAAGAAATAAGAACAAGGAATGAATCCACCTTAGTGATGGTGGCGTTTCCTTCTTGAGGAACCAATGATGTCCTTAAGCTCTTCTATGTCTCTTCCTTGTCTTTGTTGCTCCTCCCTCATCGCTTTTTGATCTTCTCTTATTTCATGAAGCATGATGGAGTGCTCTTGATGTTCCACCCTTAGTTGTCCCATATTGGAACTCAATTCTCCTAGGGAGGTGTTGATTTGCTCCCAATAATTTTGTGGAGGAAAGTGCATTTGAGGCATCTCCGGGATCTCATGGTAATGAGCTTCTTGCGCCTCTTGAGCTCCATGAATGGGCTCTCTTGCTTGCTCCATCTTCTTCTTAGTGATGGGCTTGTCCTCTTTAATGAGGATATCTCCCTCTATGTCAATCCCAGCCGAATTGCATAGGTGGCAGATGAGGTGAGGAAAGGCTAACCTTGCCATAGTGGAGGACTTGTCAACCACCTTGTAGAGTTCTTGAGGTATAATCTCATGAACTTCCACCTCTTCTCCAATCATGATGCTATGGATCATGATGGCCCGGTCTATAGTAACTTCAGACCGGTTGCTAGTGGGAATGATTGAGCATTGAATGAACTCCAACCATCCTCTAGCTACAGGCTTGAGGTCCAATCTTCTTAGTTGAACCGGCTTGCCTTTGGAGTCAATCTTCCATTGAGCTCCTTCTACACATATGTCCATAAGGACTTGGTCCAACCTTTGATTAAAGTTGACCCTTCTAGTGTAGGGGCGTTCATCTCCTTGCATCATGGGCAAGTTAAACGCCAACCTCACATTCTCCGGACTAAAATCTAAGTATTTCCCCCGAACCATTGTAACATAGTTCTTTGGATCCGGGTTCTTACTTTGATCATGGTTCTTGGTGATCCATGCATTAGCATAAAACTCTTGAACCATTAGGATGCCGACTTGTTGGATGGGATTTGTCAGAACTTCCCAACCTCTTCTTTGAATTTCATGTCGGATCTCCGGATACTCATTTTTTGAGTTTGAAAGGGACCTCAGAGATCACCTTCTTCTTGGCCACAACATCATAGAAATGGTCTTGATGGGCTTTAGAGATGAACCTTTCCATCAACCATGACTCGGAGGTAGAAGCTTTTGTCTTCCCCTTCCCCTCTCTAGAGGATTCTCCGGTCTTAGGTGCTATCAATGGTAATGGAAAAACAAAAAGCTTATGCTTTTACCACACCAAACTTAGAATTTTGCTCGCCCTCGAGCAAGAGAAGAAAGAATAGATGAAGAAGAAGAAGAAATGGAGGAGAGGGAGAAGGTGATATGGTTCGGCCAAGAAGGGTATAGAGGGGTTGTGTTGTGTGAATTTGAAGAAGAATGGAGGGCTTTATATAGGGAAGGGAGGGGGGAAAGGTTTCGGCCATATGGGTGGGTTTGGGTGGGAAATTGGTTTTGAATTTTGAAGGTAGGTGGGGTTTATGAGGTAGGTTTATGGGGAAGAGTGGATGGATGTGAGTGGTTAAGAGGTGATGGGGAAGAGAGATTGAGGTGATTGGTGAAGGGTTTTTGGGGAAGAGTGTTTATGGGGTTGTGTGAAAGAGAGTGGTGAGAAGAAGTGAGTGGAGGTAGGTGGGGATCCTGTGGGGTCCACAGATCCTGAGTGTGTCCTGTGGGGTCCACAGATCCTGAGGTGTTCAAGGATTTACATCCCTGCACCCATTAGGCATGTAAGAATGCCTTTGCACACAACTCTGGGCGTTCAGCGCCAGGTTGGTGGCCATTTTGGGTGTTTAACGCCCATTTGTGTGCCATTTCTGGCGTTGAACGCCAGAACCATGCCTGTTCTGGCATTCAGCGCCCAGAAGCTGCCCATTTTGGGTGTTCAGCGCCAGAACCATGCTCTGTTCTGGCGCTGAACGCCAGAAAGATGCTCCTCCAGGGTGTGATTTTTTTTTCTGCTGTTTTTGATTTTGTTTTCAATTTTTCTATTTATTTTGTGAGTCCACATGATCATGAACCTATAAAGACATGAAAAATAATGAAAATAAAAATTAGATAAATAAACATTGGGTTGCCTCCCAACAAGCGCTTCTTTAATGTCAATAGCTTGACAGTGGGCTCTCATGGAGCCTCACAGATATGCAGAGCATGGTTGAAACTCTCCAACACCAAACTTAGAGTTTGGACATGGGAGTTCAACACCAAACTTAGAGTTTGGTTGTGGCCTCCCAACACCAAACTTAGAGTTTGACTGTGGGGGCTTGGGTTGACTCTGCTTTGAGAGAAGCTTTTCATGCTTCCTCTCCATGGTTGCAGAGGGAGATCCTTGAGTTTTGAATACAAGGGAGTCCTCATTCCATTGAAGGACTAGTTCACCTCTGTCAACATCAATCACAGCTCTTGCTGTGGCCAGGAAAGGTCTTCCTAACATGATGGATTCATCCTCTTCCTTTCCAGTATCCAGGACTATGAAATCAGCAGGATGTAAAGGCCTTCAACCTTTACTAACACGTCCTCTACTTGTCCATATGCCTGTTTTCTTGAATTGTCTGCCATCTCTAATGAGATTTTAGCAGCTTGCACCCCATAGATTCCCAGTTTCTCTATTACAGAGAGGGGCATGAGGTTTATTCCTGAACCAAGGTCACACAGAGCCTTAAAGATCATGGTGCCTATGGTGCAGGGTATTATGAACTTTCCAGGATCCTGTCTCTTCTGAGGCAATGTCAGTTGATCCAGATCACTTAGTTCATTGATGAACAAGGGAGGTTCAACTTCCCAAGTATCAATGCCAAATAATTTGGCATTCAGCTTCATGATTGCACCAAGAAACTTGGCAGTTTGCTCTTTAGTAACATCCTCATTCTCTTCAGAAGAGGAATACTCATCAGAGCTCATGAAGGGCATAAGGAGGTTCAATGGAATCTCTATGGTCTCTAGATGAGCCTCAGAGTCCTTTGGTTCCTTAGAGGGAAGCTCCTTATTGATCACTGGATGTCCCAGGAGGTCTTCCTCCTTGGGATTCACGTCCTCTCCTCTCCTCATAGGTTCGGCCATGGTGCTTATGTCAATGGCCTTGCACTCTCCTTTTGGATTCTCTTCTGTATTGCTTGGGAGAGTATTAGGAGGGATTTCAGTGATCCTTTTACTCAGCTGGCCCATTTATGCTTCCAGATTTCTAATGGAAGATCTTGTTTCATTCATGAAACTTACAGTGGCCTTAGACAGATCAGAGACTAAATTTGCCAAATTAGAAGTATTTTGTCTAGAGTCCTCTGTCTGTTGCTGAGTGGATGATGGAAAAGGTTTATTATTTCTAAACCTGTTTCTTCCACCATTATTAAAGCCTTGTTGAGGCTTTTGATCCTTCCATGAGAAATTTGGATGATTTCTCCATGATGAGTTATAGGTGTTTCCATAAGGTTCACCTAAGTAATTCACCTCTGCTATTGCAGGGTTCTCAGGATCATAAGCTTCTTCTTCATAAGAAGCCTCTTGAGTACTGTTGGATGCAGCTTGCATTCCATGCAGACTCTGAGAGATCATATTGACTTACTGAGTCAATATTTTATTCTGAGCCAATATGGCATTCAGAGTATCAACTTCAAGAACTCCCTTCTTCATAGGCGTCCCATTACTCACAGGATTCCTTTCAGAAGTGTACATGAACTGGTTATTAGCAACCATGTCAATGAGTTCTTGAGCTTCTGCAGGCGTTTTCTTTAGGTGAATGGATCCACCTGCAGAAGTGTCCAGTGACATCTTTGATAGCTCAGATAAACCATCATAGAATATATCCAGGATGGTCCATTTTGAAAGCATGTCAGAAGGACACTTTTTGGTCAACTGTTTGTATCTTTCCCAAGCTTCATAGAGGGATTCACCTTCTTTCTGTCTGAAGGTTTAAACATTAGCTCTAAGCTTGCTCAGCTTTTGAGGAGGAAAGTACTTGGCTAAGAAAGCCGTGACCAGCTTATCCCAAGAGTTTAAGCTGTCTTTGGGTTGAGAATCCAACCATAATCTAGCTCTGTCTCTTACAGCAAAAGGGAAAAGCATGAGCCTGTAGACTTTAGGATCTACTCCATTAGTCTTAACAGTATCACATATCTGCAAGAATTCAGTTAAGAACTGAAAAGGATCTTCAGATGGAAGTCCATGAAACTTGCAGTTCTGCTGCATCAGAGAAACTAATTGAGGTTTCAGCTCAAAGTTGTTTGCTCCAATGGCAGGAATGGAGATGCTTCTTCCATGTAAATTGGAATTAGGTGCAGTAAAGTCACCAAGCATCTTCCTTACATTATTATTATTTTCGGCTGCCATCTCCTCTTCCTGTTCGAAAATTTTTGAAAGGTTATTTCTGGATTGCTGTATTTTAGCTTCTTTTAGTTTCCTTTTCAGAGTCCTTTCAGGTTCTGGATCTGCTTCCACAAGAATGTTCTTATCCTTGCTCCTGCCCATATGACAAAGAAGAGGGCACAGAAAAATAATAATAATAATAGAGATCCTTTATACCACAGTATAGGGATCCCTGTGTGAGTAGAAGAAGAGGGGGAGACAAAGAATGTAATGTAATGGAAGAAACACAACTGTGAGGAGGGTTGAGATGTGAGATGAGATGTTAGTAAATGAATAAATAAATAGAATAAGATGGGAGAGGGAGAATTTTCGAAAAATATTTTTGAAAAAGGGTTAGTGATTTTCGAAAATAGTTTTTTTTTTTTTTGAAAAATGTTAGTAGTTTTCCGAAAATTAAGATTTAAAAATTAAAATAATAGTTAATCAAAAAGAAATTTTGAAAAAGAAGGAAGGGATTTTCGAAAATGAGAGAGAGAGAGTTAGTTAGGTAGTTTTGAAAAAGATAAGAAACAAACAAAAAGTTAGTTAGTTAGTTGAAACAAATTTTGAAAAGATAAGAAGTTAGGAGGTTAGAAAAGATATTTTGAAACCAACTTTTGAAAAAGGTAAGATAAGAAGATATTTTAGAAAGTAGTTTTGAAAAAGATTTGATTTTTAAAATCTCAATTAATGACTTGATTCATAAGAAATCACAAGATATGATTCTAGAACTTAAAGTTTGAATCTTTCTTAACAAGCAAGTAACAAACTTCAAATTTTTGAATCAAAACATTAATTGATTATGTTATTTTCGAAAATTTGATATAAAAATAAGAAAAATATTTTTGAAAAATATTTTTGGAATTTTCGAAAATAACTAAGAATTTTGAAAAAGATTTGATTTTTGAAAAAGATTTTGAAAAAGATAAGATTTTCAAATTGAAAATTTGATTTGACTTATAAGAGACAACTTGATTTTAAAAATTTTTGAAAAAGTCAACTCAAATTTTCGAATTTGATGAGAGAAAAAGGGAAAGATTTTTTTTTTGTTTTTTATGATGAGAGAAAAACACTAAAATGATGCAATGCATGAAATTTTTAGATCAAAACAATGAATGCATGCAAGAATGCTATGAATGTCAAGATGAACACCAAGAACACTTTGAAGATCATGATGAACATCAAGAACACATTTTTGAAAAATTTTTAATGCAAAGAAAACATGCAAGACACCAAACTTAGAATTCTTTAATGCTTAGACACTAAGAATTCAAGAATGCATATGAAAAACAAGAAAAGACACAAAACATGAAATCATCAAGATCAAACAAGAAGACTTACCAAGAACAACTTGAAGATCATGATGAACACTATGAATGCATGAATTTTCGAAAAATGCAAGATGCATATGCAAGTGACACCAAACTTATGATATGACTCAAGACTCAAACAAGAAACAGAAAAATATTTTTGATTTTTATGATTTTCTAATTTTTTTTTGGTATTTTTCGAAAATTAATTGAAAAAGGAAAATAAGGATTCCAAAATTTTTAATATGAATTCCAGGAATCTTGCATTCTTAATTTAAAGCTTCAGTCCAGGAATTAGACATGGCTCACTAGCCAGCCAAGCTTTCAATGAAAGCTCTGGTCCAAAACACTAGACATGGCCAATGGCCAGCCAAGCTTCAGCATGTAATTCAGACATGACATGCCTGACATACCCTACAGTCATATAACAGCTGATGGTTGGAAGCCTCAGCCCAAAAGAATTTAGACATGGCTTTACAGCCAGCCAGGCTTCACATGCTTCATGAAACACTAGAATTCATTCTTAAAAATTTTGAATCTAAATTTTTTTTTTCGAAAACAAGTGAGAAAATTTTGAAATATTTTTGAAAAAAATTTTGAAAAGAAAACAAAAAGAAAATTACCTAATCTGAGCAACAAGATGAACCGTCAGTTGTCCATACTCGAACAATCCCCGGCAACGGCGCCAAAAACTTGGTACGCGGAATCGTGATTACACTTTAATTATGTAAAATTCATTGTTCTTTCTTTCCCTGGAAATGGCACCAAAAAACATGACGTCAAGACCATGGTTCACAACTCCGTGTAACTAACCAGCAAGTGCACTGGGTCGTCCAAGTAATACCTTACGTGAGTAAGGGTCGAATCCCACGGAGATTGTTGGTATGAAGCAAGCTATCGTCACCTTGCAAATCGCAGTTAGGCAGATATAAATTGATAATGATGTTTTCGAATAATAATTAATAGAATAGGGATAGAAATACTTATGTAATTCATTGGTGAGAATTTCAGATAAGCGAATGGAGATGCTTTCGTTCCTCTGAACCTCTGCTTTCCTGCTATCTTCATCCAATCAGTCTTACTCCTTTCCATGGCTGGCTTTATGTGATACATCACCACTGTCAATGGCTACTTTCGGTCATCTCTCGGGAAAATGATCCAATGCCCTGTCACGGCATGGCTAATCGTCTGGAGGTATCACCCTTGTCAATGGCTTCATCTTATCCTCTCAGTGAAAATGGTCAACGCACCCTGTCACGGCACGGCTATTCATCTGTCGATTCTCGATCATGCTAGAATAGGATTTACTATCCTTTTGCGTCTGTCACTAACACCCCGTAATCGCGAGTTTAGAGCTCGTCACGGTCATTCATTCATTGAATCCTACTCAGAATACCACAGACAAGGTTTAGACTTTCCGGATTCCTTGAATGCCACCATCATTCTAGCTTACGCCACGAAGATTCTGATTAAGAGATCTAAGAGATACTCATTCAGTCGAAGGTAGAACGGAAGTGGTTGTCAGGCACGCGTTCATAGGGAATGATGATGATTGTCACGTTCATCACATTCAGATTGAAGTACGAATGAATATCTTAGAAGCGAAATAAGATGAATTGAATAGAAAACAGTAGTACTTTGCATTAATCTTTGAGGAACAGCAGAGCTCCACACCTTAATCTATGGAGTGTAGAAACTCTACCGTTAAAAATACATAAGTGAAGGTCCAAGCATGGCCGAATGGCCAGCCCCTCTAATCTAAGAACCAGGCATCCAAAGATGGTCAAAAAGACTAGTAAAATGTCCTATTTATAATAAACTAGCTTCTAGGGTTTACATGAGTAAGTAATTGATGCATAAATCCACTTCCGGGGCCCACTTGGTGTCTGCTTGGGCTGTGCTTGAGTGTTGCACGTGTAGAGGTCCTTCTTGGAGTTGAACGCCAGCTTTTGTGCCAGTTTGGGCGTTCAACTCTGGTTTTGGCTCCTTTTCTGGCGCTGGACGCCAGATTTGGGCAGAAAGCTGGCGTTCAACGCCAGTTTACGTCATCTATTCTTGGCCAAAGGATGGACTATTATATATTGCTGGAAAGCCCTGGATGTCTACTTTCCAACGCAATTGGAAGCGCGCCATTTTGAGTTCTGTAGCTCCAGAAAATCACTTTGAGTGCAGGGAGGTCAGAATCCAACAACATCAGCAGTCCTTTTTCAACCTCTGAATCTGATTTCTGCTCAAGTCCCTCAATTTCAGTCAGAAAATTCCTGAAATCACAGAAAAATACACAAACTCATAGTAAAGTCCAGGAATATGAATTTAACATAAAAACTAATGAAAACATCCCTAAAAGTAACTAGATCCTACTAAAAACATACTAAAAACAATGCCAAAAAGTGTATAAATTATCCGCTCATCAATAACCATAGCTTGCTTCAAGCCGACAATCTCTGTGGGATCGACCCTTACTCACGTAAGGTATTACTTGGACGACCCAGTGCACTTGCTGGTTAGTTGTGCGGAGTTGCAAAAGTGTGATTGTAATTTCGTGCACCACGTTTTTGGCGCCGTTGTCGGGGATTGTTCGAGTTTGGACAACTGATGGTTTATCTTGTTGCTTAGATTTGGAATAATTTATTTTTGTTGGTTTAGAGTCACTAAATTTGAGTCTTTTATTTGAGTTAGTTTCATATTTTAAGTTTGGTGTCAATTGCATGCTTTTATTTTCTTTTAATTTTTCGAATTTGCATGTTCTTAGTTTTTTCTTGATCTTTAAAAATTCTAAGTTTGGTGTCTTCTTTGTGTTTTCCCTTTAAATTTTCGAAAATTTGTGTTTGATTTTCTAAAAATTTTAAGTTTGGTGTTTTTGTGCTTTTATTTACTCAAAAAAAATTTTTCAAAAATTTGTTCTTAATGTTCATCTTGATCTTCAAAGTGTTCTGGGTGTTCATCTTGACATTCAAAGTTTTCTTGTTTGTTCTCTTTGTTTTGATCTAAAATTTCTAAGTTTGGTGTCATTTTGTTATTTTTCTTTTTCCGCATTAAAATTCAAAAATAAAAAAAATATCTTTTCCTTATTTTATTCATAATTTTCGAAATTTTGCATTAATTTAGTCAAAGATTTTCAAAATCATATCTTTTTTTTAGTCAAGTCAATATTCTAATTTCAAAAATTGATCTTTTCAAATCATTTTCAAAAATCAAATCTTTTTAATTTCTTCAATCATATCTTTTTCAAAATAATTCTCAATCATATCTTTTTTTTTAATTGCGATCATATCTTCTAAATCATATCTTTTTCAAAATAATTTTCAATCATATCTTTTTAATTGCTAATTTCAAAATCTTTTTAATTAATTAATTAATTTAGTTTCCAATTTGCTTTTATTTTATTTTCTTTTTGTTTTCGAAATCTTATTTTATTTTCCATTTATTTTACTTATTATTTTCGGTTACTTATAAATAAAAAAATAATAATAATAAAAATTAAAATTCATATCAATTCCCTTTTCTCCATCATGGAGATGAGTGGAAGTGAACAGTCCAAAAGGACTCTGGGGTCATATGCTAACCCCATTACAGCTGCATATGGGAGTAGCATCTGTATACCTCCCATCAAAGTAAGCAGCTTTGAGCTAAATCCTCAGCTCATTATCATGGTGCAGCAAAATTTCCAGTATTCCAGTCTTCCACAGGAAGAACCTACTGAGTTTCTGGCACAGTTCTTACAAATGGCTGACACAGTATGTGATAAAGAAGTGGATCAGGATGTCTACAGATTATTACTGTTTCTATTTGCTGTAAAAGATCAAGCTAAGAGGTGGTTAAATAACCAACCCACAGCAAGCATAAAAACATGGAGACAGTTATCAGACAAATTTCTGAATCAATTTTACCCTCCAAAAAGGATGACACAGCTAAGGCTGGACATCCAAGGCTTTAAACAAGAGGATCATGAATCCCTTTATAATGCCTGGGAGAGGTACAGAGGGATGCTAAGAAAATGCCACTCTGAAATATTTTCAGAGTGGGTACAGTTAGACATCTTCTACTATGGACTTACAAAAAAAGCTCAGATATCTCTAGACCACTCAGCTGGTGGATCTATACATATGAGAAAAACAATTGAAGAGGCTCAAGAACTCATAGATACAGTTGCTAGAAATTAACATCTGTACTCAAACAGTGAGTCCTCCATAAAAGAAGAGGCTATGGTAGTAACTACTGATCCCAATCCTCAAGAACAGATTGTTGAACTTAATCAGCAATTACTCCTTATGACAAAACAATTAGCAGAATTCAAAGAGATGCTCCAAGACACTCAAAATGCTAACAAGAATATAGAAGCACAATTGAATTAGACAAGACAGCAGCTATCTAAACAGATAACAAAAGAATGCCAAGCTGTCCAACTAAGGAGCGGGAAGACATTGAATAACTCAGCTCAAAATAGCAAAAAGTCAAGAAAGGAACAAATGACAGAGGATGACCAAACCACTACCCAAAATCCCTCTGAGGACATCAAGAGCCCAGAGAGGAATAACTCTGGCGTTCAAACGCCAGAAAAAAGGGGAAAAACTGGCGTTAAACGCCCAATGGATGCCCAAATCTGGTGTTCAAACGCCAGAAAAGGGTGGGAACTTGACGCTAAACGCCCATTCAGCCCCCATTCCTGGCGTTCAAACGCCAATGAGGGATCAGACACCTGCAAGTGCTGATAGTAACCCCTCTAAGAAGGCTTCTCCAACCACTTCTATAGGGAATAAACCTGCAGCAACTAAGGTTGAAGAATATAAAGCCAAGATGCCTTATCCTGAAAAGCTCCGCCAAGCGGAACAGGATAAACAATTTGCCTGCTTTGCAGACTATCTCAGGACTCTTGAAATAAAGATCCCGTTTGCAGAGGCACTTGAGCAAATACCCTCTTATGCTATGTTCATGAAAGAGATCTTAAGTCATAAGAAGGATTGGAGAGAAACTGAAAGAGTATTTCTCACTGAAGAATACAGTGCAGTCATTCTAAAAAGCTTACCAGAAAAGCTTCAAGATCCAGGAAGCTTTATGATACGATGCACATTAGAGGGTGCTTGCACCAAGACAGCTCTATGTGACCTTGGAGCAAGTATCAACCTAATACCTGCATCCACTATCAGAAAGCTTGGGTTGACTAAAGAAGTCAAACCAACCCGGATATGTCTTCAACTTGCTGATGGCTCTATTAAATATCCATCAGGCATCATCGAGGACATGATTGTCAAGGTTGGGCCATTTGCCTTTCCCACTGACTTTGTAGTGCTGGAAATGGAGGAGCACAAGAGTGCAACTCTCATTCTAGGAAGACCTTTCCTAGCAACTGAACGAACTCTTATTGATGTACAAAAAGGGGAAGTGACCCTGAGAGTCAATGAGGATGAGTTCAAGTTAAATGCTGTCAAAGCTATGCAACATCCAGACACAGCAAATGACTGCATGAGCACTGATATTATTGACTCTTTGGTGGAAGAGATCAATATGACTGAGAGTCTTGAGTCAGAGCTAGAGGACATCATTAAAGATGTTCAGCCTAATTTGGAGGAACCAGAGGAAATAAAAGAACCTCTAAAAATCCCTCAGGAAGAGGAGAAACCTCCTAAACCAGAGCTCAAACCACTACCACCATCCCTGAAATATGCATTTCTGGGAGAGGGTGACACTTTTCCAGTGATCATAAGCTCTGCTTTAAATCCACAGGAAGAGAAAGCACTAATTCAAGTGCTAAGGACATACAAGACACCTCTTGGGTGGTCCATAAGTCACCTTAAGGGCATTAGCCCAGCAAGATGCATGCACAAAATCCTATTGGAGGATGATGCCAAGCCAGTGGTTCAACCACAAAGGCGGCTAAATCCAGCCATGAAGAAAGTAGTGTAGAAAGAGGTTACTAAGTTACTAGAGACTGGGATTATTTATCCTATTTCTGATAGCCCCTGGGCGAGCCTTGTCCAAGTTGTCCCCAAGAAGGGAGGCATGACAGTGGTTCATAATGAAAAGAATGAACTGGTTCCCACAAGAACAGTTACAGGGTGGCGTATGTGTATTGACTACAGAAGGCTCAATACAGCCACCAGAAAGGATCATTTTCCTTTACCATTCATAGACCAGATGCTAGAGAGACTAGCAGGCCATGAATACTACTACTTTCTGGATGGTTATTCAGGCTACAACTAAATTGCAGTGGATCCTCAAGACCAAGAGAAAATAGCATTCACATGTCCATCTGGAGTATTTGCTTACAGAAGAATGCCTTTTGGTATGTGCAATGCACCTGCAACCTTTCAGAGGTGCATGCTCTCTATCTTCTCTGATATGGTAGAGAAGTTCCTGAAAGTCTTCATGGATGACTTCTCAGTATTTGGAGACTCATTCAGTTCCTGTCTTGATCATCTATCACTTGTCTTGAAAAGGTGCCAAGAGACTAACCTGGTCTTAAACTGGGAAAAATGTCACTTTATGGTGACTGACGGAATTGTCCTTGGGCACAAAATTTCAAGCAAGGGAATAGAGTTGGATCAAGCCAAGGTAGAGGTAATTGAGAAATTATCACCACCTGCCAATGTTAAGGCAATCAAAAGCTTTCTGGGGCATGCAGGATTCTATAGGAAGTTCATAAAGGATTTTTCAAAAATTGCAAAACCTCTAAGAACCTGCTAGTTGCTGACACGCCATTTGTGTTTGACACAGAGTGTCTGCAGGCGTTTGAGACCCTGAAAGCCAAGCTGCTCACAGCACCAGTCATCTCTGCACCTGACTGGACATTACCATTCGAATTAATGTGTGATGCCAGTGACCATGTCATTAGTGCAGTGTTGGGACAAAGGCATAACAAGCTTCTGCACGTCATTTACTATGCCAGTCGTGTTCTAAATGATGCACAGAAGAACTACACAACCACAGAAAAGGAGTTACTTGCAGTGGTTTATGCCATTGACAAGTTTAGATCCTATTTAGTAGGTTCAAAAGTGATTGTGTATACTGACCATGCTGCTCTTAAATATCTACTCACAAAGCAATTCAAAACCCAAGCTCATAAGATGGGTGTTGTTTCTGCAAGAGTTTGATATAGAAATAAGAGACAGAAAAGGGACAGAGAACCAGGTAGCTGATCACCTGTCCCGGATAGAACCAGTAGCAGGGGCGTCCCTCCCTCCTACTGAGATCTCTGAGACCTTTCTGGATGAGCAACTTTTTGCCATTCAGGAAGTGCCATGGTTTGCAGACATTACAAATTATAAAGCTGTGAGGTTCATACCCCAGGAGTACAGCAGGTTGCAAAAGAAAAACTAATTTCTGATGCAAAGTACTACTTATGGGATGAACCATATCTCTTTAAGAGATGCGCAGACGAAATGATCCACAGATGCATCCCTAGAAAGGAAGCACAGAAGATCCTGTGGCATTGCCATGGATTACAGTATGGAGGACATTTCGGAAGTGAGCAAACAGCCACTAAAGTCCTCCAATGTGGCTTCTATTAGCCTACTCCTTATAGAGATGCCCGAGAGTTTGTGCGTAACTGTGACAGTTGCCAAAGAGATGGTAACTTGCCTCATGGTTATGCTATGCCTCAACAAGGAATCTTAGAGATTGAGTTGTTTGATGTATGGGGTATTGACTTCATAGGTCCTTTCCCACCATCATACTCAAACACTTACATTCTGGTGGCAGTAGAGTACGTATCTAAATGGGTGGAAGCAATTGCCACACCCACTAATTATATCAAGACTATGCTAAAGTTCCTCCAGAAACATATTTTCAGTAGATTCGGTGTTCCCAGAGTACTAATCAGTGATGGGGGCACCCATTTCTGCAATAAACAGCTTTACTCTGCTATGGTTCGATATGGAATTAGCCACAAAGTAGCAACTCTGTATCATTCACAGACAAATGGGCAGACTGAAGTCTCTAATAGAGAACTAAAGAGAATCCTGGAACGGACTGTAATTGCCCGTAGAAAGGATTGGGCAAAGAGCTTGGATGATGCTCTGTGGGCATACAGAACAGCGTTCAAGACTCCTATAGGAACCTCTCCATACCAGCTTGTGTATGGCAAGGCCTGTCATCTGCCCGTGAAACTGGAACATAAAGCCTACTGGGCAACCTGATTCCTAAATATGGATGCTAAGTTAGCTAGTGAGAAAAGATTGTTCCAGCTAAATGAGCTAGAGGAGTTCAGACTCAATGCTTTTGAAAATGCAAAAATTTATAAGGAAAAAGCAAAAAAGTGGCATGACAAGAAATTGTCATCCAGAGTCTTTGAGCCAGGACAAAAAGTTCTGCTGTTCAACTCTAGGCTCAGATTATTCTCCGGGAAACTAAAATCCCGGTGGAGGGGACCATATGTGATTACAGGAGTGTCACCATATAGATATGTTGAGCTTCAAGATATTGATTCTGACAAAAAGTTCATTGTTAATGGACAGAGAATCAAACATTATCTTGAAAGCAATTTTGAGCAAGAATGCTCAAAACTGAGGCTTGAATGAAGCTCAGTAAAAGTCCAGCTAAAGACAATAAAGAAGCGCTTGCTGAGAGGCAACCCAGCCATTAGCAAGTTATTTGTTTTAATTAATACTTGTAGAAGTTTGATATACATTTTTCTTCAAAGGTTAATCATCAAAATTGAAGGAATTCATAGAATTACAGAAGGATTCAGTGCAAAAAGCAGAGAAAAGGAGCTTGCTGGCAAGAAAACGCCAGTAAGGAGCACTTTGGGCGTTAAACGCCAGAATGGGTACCATTCTGGACGTTTAACGCCAGTAAAGGTACCATTTTGGGCATTAAACGCCAGAATGGGTACCATTCTGGGTGTTTAACGCCAGAATTGCAGCATCCTGGGCGTTCAGAAAAACGCCCAGTGATAAAGGGATTTCTGGCGTTTAACGCCAGCCAAGGTACCTGGCTGGGCGTTAAACGCCCATAATGGCCAACAATTGGGCGTTAGAAGCCAGAATGGATACCATTCTGGGCATTTAACGCCAGAAAGGCAGGGGGAGGAGATTTTGTTTCCAATTTCAAATTTTTTCAAATTTTCATATTTTGATTCATACTTTTCTGCATAAACATGTTTCAAACTTTCATCATTCACCCTCAATTTTCAAAAATTCAAATATTTTCTAAATCTCTTTTCAATTTTCTTTCAAATCCTTCCCAAATCTTCTTCAAAAACTCAATTATCTTCTTAATTTCTTTCCAAATCTTTTTCAACTCATCATATCATCTTTTAATTCTTAGATGCATAACCAAATTTTCAGATTTAACATCTTTATATCTTTTTCAATTACAAATCTCATCTTTTTCATATCATGATTTTATTTTCTTCCATCAATCATATCTCTATGTCATATCTCTTTCAAATTTTTCGAAATCCCTCCCCTCCTCCTATAAATATACATTCGGCCATCCCCCTCCTCTCCACCATTCGAATTTGCCTCTTCTCCTCTCTATCCCCTTTCTTTTCTTTTGCTTGAGGGCAAGCAAACCTCTAAGTTTGGTGTGTTCTTCCGTGATCACTGAGCTAAGACTCATCAAGATCATGGCACCTAAGGGAAAACAAACCAAATCAAGAGGCAAGAAAGAGAATACTCCAAAGATTCTTTGGAATCAAGAGAGGTTCCTAACCAAAGAACATGCTGACCATTACCACAAAATAATGGGTCTGAGGTCAGTGATCCCGGAAGTTAAATTCAATCTGAAAGAGGATGAATATCCGGAGATCCAAGAGTAAATTCGAAACAGAGGATGGGAAATTCTAGCCAATCCTGAGACAAAGGTTGGAAGAAATATGGTTCAGGAATTCTACTCAAATCTGTGGGTGACAGATAAGCAGAGAATAACTGGAATTACCTTTCATACCTACCGAACCATGGTCAGAGGGAGGCTTATTTACTTCCATCTGGACAAAATAAGAGAGATCTTCAAATTGTCTCAACTACAAGATGATCCAGAATCCTTTAATAGGAGAATGGTGAGAGTAGATAAGGGGTTGGATCAAGTTCTAGAGGACATATGCCTCCCTGGAACTAAGTGGATAACCAATTCAAAAGGTGTCCCAAATCAACTCAAGAGGGAAGATCTCAAACCAGTTGCAAGAGGCTGGTTGGACTTTATTGGGCGTTCTATATTGCCTACTAGCAACCGCTCTGAGGTCACTGTCAAAAGAGCAGTGATGATTCATTGTATTATGCTTGGAAAAGAAGTGGAGATTCATCATCTAATTTTTTGTGAGATTTACACAATTGCAAACAAGAACTCCACTGAAGCCAAACTGGCCTACCCAAGCTTAATTTCTCTGCTATGTAAAGATGCTGGGGTAAGAATGGGAGTAGATGAATTCATCCCAATCGAACACTCAATCACCAAGAAGTCAATGGAAGGACAAGTGCAAGATAACTCCATAAAAAGGAGGGCGCAGGAGTTCCTCCCAGAAATTTCTGAAATTGACTACTGGACCCGCCTAGAAGCATCTGTTACCAAGCTGCAGGAAGCTATGGAACAACTTAAGGAAGAACAGCAGAATCAAAACTGCATGCTCTGCAAACTTATGAAGGAACAGGAGAAGCAGGGGCGTGAGCTAAAGGAGCTGAAGCGCCAGAAGATCTCCCTTGAAGGACCAAGCACCCCACAGATTGAGGGAGCATCAACTCCTCAAAATCAAGGTTGTTGAGTCCTAACTCTGTGATAACCTTTATTATTAAGAGTCTATTTTAAGAGTCATTTATTCTTCTGCTTTTAATTTTCTGTCTTCTATTATTATGGGTCTGCGCTTATATTTATTTTTGAGTCTTATTTTTATTCCATAATAAATAAAAATTTAAAGTTTATGTCTTAAAGCTATGAATGTCCTATGAATCCATCACCTTTCTTAAATAAAAAGTATTTTTAATTGAAAAAGAAAAAGAAGTACATGAATTTCGAATTTTAAAACAGTTTAGTTATTTTGATGTGGTGGCAATACTATTGTTTTCTGAATGAATGCTTGAACAGTGCATATTTTTGAATTTGATTGTTTATGAATGTTAAAATTGTTAGCTCTTGAAAGAATGATGGGAAAAGGAGAAATGTTATCTGATGATCTAAAAAATCATAAAATTGATTCTTGAAGCAAGAAAAAGCAGTGAAAAGCTTGCAAAAAAAAAAAAGAGAAGAGGCGAAAAAAAAGAGAGAAAAGAAAAAGAAAGAAAAAGAAAAGCAAGCAGAAAAAGCTAATACCCCTTTAAACCAAAAGGCAAGGGTGATAAAAAGGATCCAAGGCTTTGAGCATCAGTGGATAGGAGGGCCCACAGGAATAAAATCCTGGCCTAAGCGGCTAAACCAAGCTGTCCCTAACCATGTGCTTGTGGCGTGAAGGTGTCAAGTGAGAACTTGAGACTGAGCGGTTAAAGTCGAGGTCCAAAGCAAAAAGAAGAGTGTGCTTAAGAACCCTGGACATCTCTAATTGGGGACTCTAGCAAAGCTGAGTCACAATCTGAAAAGGTTCACCCAGTTATATGTCTGTGGCATTTATGTATCCGGTGGTAATACTGGAAAACAAAATGCTTAGGGCCACAGCCAAGACTCATAAAGTAGCTGTGTTCAAGAATCAACATACTTAACTAGGAGAATCAATAACACTATCTAGATTTTGAGTTCCTATAGATGCCAATCATTCTAAACTTCAAGGAATAAAGTGAGATGCCAAAACTGTTCAGAAGCAAAAAGCTAAAAGCCCCGCTCATCTAATTAATACTGATCTTCATAGATGTTTTTGGAATTCATTGTATATTCTCTTTTTTTTATCCTATTTGATTTTCAGTTGCTTGGGGACAAGCAATAATTTAAGTTTGGTGTTGTGATGAGCCGATAATTTATACGCTTTTTGGCACTGTTTTTAGTATGTTTTTAGTATATTTTAATTAGTTTTTATTATATTTTTTATTAGTTTTTATATAAAATTCACTTTTCTAGACTTTACTATGAGTTTGTGTGTTTTTCTATGATTTTAGGTATTTTCTGGCTGAAATTGAGGGACCTGAGCAAAAATCTGATTCAGAAGCTGAAAAAGGACTGCAAATGCTGTTGGATTGTGACCTCTCTGCACTCAAAGTGGATTTTCTAGAGTTACAGAAGCCCAATTGGCACGCTCTCAATTGCGTTGGAAAGTAGACATCCTGGGCTTTCCAGAAATATATAATAGTCCATACTTTGCTGGAGATTTGATGGCCCAAACAGGCGTTCCAAGTCAGCTTAAGAATTCTGGCGTTTAACGCCGGAACTGGCATAAAAACTGGAGTTAAACGCCTAAACTGGCACAAAAGCTGGCGTTTAACTCCAAGAAAAGTCTCTACACATGAAAACTTCAATGCTCAGTCCAATCACACACCAACTGGGCCCCGGAAGTGGATTTTTACACTAAACACCCTAGCTTACTCATTTTCTGTAACCCTAGGTCACCAGTTTACTATAAAAACTACTTTTAGTGATTCCTCTTGTACATCATGACACTTTACACATTTCTTATTGTATTTTCTACGGCATGAGTCTCTAAACTCCATTGTTGGGGGTGAGAAGCTCTGCTGTTCTTCATGAATTAATGCAATTACTACTGTTTTCCATTCTATCACGCTTGCTTCTATTCTAAGATATTCATTCGCACTTCAACCTGATGAATGTGATGATCCGTGACACTCATCATCATTCTCACCTATGAACGCGTGCCTGACAACCACCTCCGTTCTACCTTAGATTGAATGCATATCTCTTGGCCTCATGATTCAGATCAGAGTCTTCGTGGTATAAGCTATTATTATTGGCGGCCATTCCTGAGATCCGGAATGTCTAAACCTTGTCTGTGGTATTCTGAGTAGGATCTGGGAAGGGATGACTATGACGAGCTTCAAACTCGCGAGTGTTGGGCGTAGTGATAGACGCAAAAGGATCAATGGATCCTATTCCGACATGATCGAGAACCGACAGATGATTAGCTGTGCGGTGACAGCGCATTTTGAACATTTTCACTGAGAGGACGGGAAGTAGCCATTGACAACGGTGATGCCCAACTTAAAGCTTGCCATGGAAGGAGCCTTGCGAGCATAAAGAAGAAGATAGTAGGAAACCAGAGATTCAGAAGACAAAGCATCTCCAAAGCCTCAACATGTTCTTCATTACTGCATAACAAGTATTTATTTCATGTTCTTTTACTTTTTACAATTAAATCTAAGAATTATTGATATCCTGACTAAGAGTTACAAGATAACCATAGCTTGCTTCAAGCCGACAATCTCCGTGGGATCGACCTTTACTCACGTAAGGTATTACTTGGACGACCCAGTGCACTTGCTGGTTAATTGTGCGGAGTTGCAAAAGTGTGATTGTAATTTCGTGCACCAAGTATGCGTGTTGTTCGAATGATTATGTAAAATACATTTTAAATACTAAACAAATGACTAGTAAGGGTAAAACAGTCTATTTATTGCTAAAATCCACTTTTGGGGCCCACTTGGTGAGTGTTTGGGATGAGCTTTGATGAGATCCACGTGCTATGAGGTCTCTAGGGAATGAAACGCTGGCTAGGGGGTCCTCTCTGGGCGTTTTGACGCTGGTTTCTGCTCTTTGGGCGCTGGACGCCTGGAAGGGGCAGGAAGCTGGCGTTGGATACCAGTTTTAGGCCTTCTAATCCGAAGCAAAGTATAGACAATTATACATTACTGGAAAGCTCTGGAAGTCAGCTTTCCATCGCTGTTGAAAATGCACCATTTGAGATTCCGTAGCTCCAGAAAAGCTCTTCCGAATGCAACGAGGTTAGATCCAGACAACATCTGCAGTGCTTTCTCTGTCTCTGAATCAGACTTTTGCTCCAGCTCCTCAATTTAAGCCAGAAATTACCTAAAATTGTACAAAAACATAAAAACTCATAGTAGAATCTAAAAATGTGAATTAACACTTAAACCTATAAAAACTTAACAAAAACTAAACAAAATATACTAAAAACTATATGAAAATGATGCCAAAAAACGTATAAAATAGCTGCCCATCACAACACCAAACTTAAACTGCTACTTGTCCCCAAGCAACTAAAAACACAGTAGGATAAAAAGAAAATTAAGATACAATAAATTTCTAAGTTTCCAATGAAGCTTAGTTACAATTAGATGAGCGGGACTTAGTAGCTTTTTGCTTCTGAATAGTTTTGGCATCTCACTATCCATTGAAACTCAGAGATGTTGGTATCCTTAGGAACTTAGAATCTAGATGATATTATTGACTCTCTTAGTTAAGTTCTTTTTTATCCTTGAACACAGCTTTTTAGAGTCTTGGCCATGGCCCTAAGCACTTTGTTTTCCAGTATTACCACCGGATACATAAATGCCAGAGACACTTTAACTGGGTGAACCCTTTCGGATTGTGATTCAGCTTTGCTAGAATCCCCAGATAGAGGTGTCCAGATTTCTTAAGCACATTCTTTTTGCTTTGGATCACAACTTTAATCGCTCAGTCTCAAGCTTTTCATTTGACACCTTCACGCCACAAGCACAGGTAAGGGACATCTTGGTTAAGCCGCTTAGGCTAGGATTTTTATTCCTTTGGGCCTTCCTATCCATTAATTCTCAAAGCCTTGGATCCTTTTCATACTTGCCTTTTGGTTTAAAGAGCTTTTGCCTTTTTCTACTTGCTTTCTCTTTTATTTTTTTTGCCATTTTTTTTAATGCAAGCTTTTTTTTTCTTTTGCTGCTTTTTCTTGCTTCAAGAATCAATTTTTGAGATTTTTCAGATTACCAATAATACTTCACTTTCATCATCATTCTTTCAAAAGCCAACATTAATAATTAAACTATTCTTATTATAAACTAGAAATTCATGAATCTCTCAATTCTTTTCAATAAAATTTTCTTTTAAGCAAGGTGAGAGATATATGGAACATTTTACATCTTTAAGACATCAATGCAAATAATCATGCAACTAGAACATGGGAACAGACAAATAAACAGATAGAAAACAAAAAGATAACATAAGAAAAGGATGTAAAAGAGAACAAATCCACCTTTAATAGTGGCGGCTAGTGCTCCTCCTTGAGGATCCAATGTGGTGCTTGATCTCTTCAATGTAATTCCTTTGTCTTTTATTGAGGCAGCTGCACAGGCTCATGTGCATGCTTTCTAGTTTGCTCCCTCCTCTTCTTGTGGGGGTAAATGCCTTTCACTTCCTCTTCTTTGAAGTTTCACCAGTCTTTGGTGCCATACTTAGAAGTGGTAGAAGTGAAAAAGAAAAGCTTTTGCAACGCCAAACTTAAGAGTTTTGCTCGTCCTCGAGCAAATATGAATAACGGGAAAGAATAGGGTAGAAGAAGGTGGGTTATAAATCACTATTTTATGATTTATCTTGTACTAATTTGAGTGGTTTTTATCAAGTCTTTGCACACTTATTCATACAATTTGCATGATTTTACAATCCCTTCCCAATTTTGTTCTATAATTGAAAACTTGCTTCCTAGGCCTTTAAAGTGTGTATTTTTAATCCCTCTTTATACCATTCGATGCCGTAATCCGTGTGTTAAGTGCTTTCAGGTTATATAGGGTAGGAATGGCTTAGAAGATGGAGAGGAAGCTTGCACAAATGGAAGGAGCACAAGAAATAAAGGAGATGACCTGTGAAGATCGACGCGCACGCATGGCTCACGCGTGCACGTGATTTGGAGATTTTCACAGCGACGCGTGCGCGTACCTGACGCGTACGCGTGACAAGCGAGATTGCACAGAGACGCGTGCGCGTACTTGACGCGTACGCGTGACACGCGAAGATGACCATCGACGCGTACGCGTGACTGACTCGTACGTGTGACGTGCGCCACGTACAGAAAACGCAGAAGACACTGGGGGCAATTTTGGGCTGAATTTGGACCCAGTTTGCGGCCCAAAAACACAAACTAGAGCCAGGGGACAAGCAGAGACTCAACACACATTCTCATTCACATAGTTTTAGTTTTTAGTTTTGAATCTTAGAGAGAATCACTACTTCCTCTAGGTTTCTTCACATTCATAGTTTTAGAGTTCTATGCTTTTGAATTGGATATTGAGAAGAGTTACTACCTCCGTAGAAGTTTCCATTATTCTAGTTTGTTTTCTTATTCCTTTACTCTTTTAATCGCCCATTAACCCTGTTCAGATTTAAGTATAGATATTTTTTATTTTGGGATTTATTAATGCAAAGAATTATTTTTACCTTTAATTAATTTTCAGTTATTATCTTACTTAATTTATCATGTCTTCGTTTTATTTTCTTTTATGGTTTATGAAAATGGCATTCATGTCAATGGAGTAGACTCCTAACTTGACTTGGGAGTTGATTAAAAGGAGACCCTTGAGTTGGAATAGTCAAGTGTAATTAGAAATTGGAAGTTGTTGGCTGGCTCTCTAGTCACTAACGCTAATCCTTTCATAGGAGAGGATTAGGACTTGTGAATAAGAGTTGGCTCAATTGCTTGACTTTCCTTTATTCGGTAAGGGTTAACTAAGTAAAAACAACAACCTCTTGCTATTACACTTGGGAGAAATTCAACAAGGATAGAACTTCCACTTAATCTTCTCCTGGTCAAGGCTTTTTATTTTGATTATATAAATTTTCTTGCAAATTTTCATTGCTTTAATTTTCAATCAGTTATTTTTCCATTCTCCAACTCTTAAATTTCTCGAAAAAATTCCTAACTAATAAAATAGCACTCTTTTGTCAACTCGTTGGGAGACGACCTGGGAATTCTACTCCCAATATTTTATTCTAAAATTGTGACAATCCTTTCTAAATTGATAAGCGGAATTTTCGTCGGTTAAGAACTTTACTCACAATGTTATTTCTATATTAAATTCTTAATCAGCAATTTTCCGCCCGTTCAATTTTTGGCGCTGTTGCCGGGAAGTTGCAATAGTGTGCTAAATTATTGGTTGCTGTAAATATTTTTAATTTCACATATTTGAATATTTTATTTTATTTTAGTACCATGAGCTGTATGTTTCTTTCATTGAATGACGTGTTCACTACCTGATCCGATCTTAGCCGTGTTTGACCCTAAAATTGAAAGAACTATTTCATGTATTAAGCAAGCTCGGTGCCGGTTAGCCTCTGAGGGTGGTGAAGTGGTTACTACCAATTCACCAGTCTCTTCTGAGGGAAAATCTGAAGTGCCATTTGAGGAAGAAACAAGCTCCTCTTCTACTGATTCTGTTGATTTATGCGCAGGTAATATGGCGGAACCTAGAAGGATTACTCTCCAAGAAGCAGGAGCTCCAGACTTTACACTACAACCGTATCAAGCGCGTCACCCAAATCTATCTGCAGATTTTGAACTGAAGACTGCGCTAATCAACCAAATACCCAAGTTTCATGGCTTACCTGCTCAAGAGCCGATCAAGCACCTTAGAGATTTTCAGACAGCCTGCTCAACTACTAGGCGTCATGGTGCAGATGAGACTACTATTTGGCTATATGCCTTACCGTTTTCTCTTGAGGGAAAGGCAAGGGAGTGGTTCTAAACTCAACCTGAAGAAGTTGTTACTCATTGGGATCTGCTCAGAAGGGAATTCCTGGAAAAGTACTTTCCAGCTGAAGTTACAAATAGACTGAGGAAAGAAATTTCCTGCATTATCCAAGGTGAATCAGAGACCCTTTATGAGTATTGGGAACGCTTCAGGAATCTCTTCGACTCATGCCCCCACCACAAAATTGACCAGTTAGTGTTGATTAGCTATTTCACACAAGACATGAAGCCTCAGGATAAGACTACATTAGATGCTGCAAATAATGGCTCTTTGAAGAAGTACAAGACGGCGACAGAAGCGTGGCAATTGATCACCGATCTAGCTAAGTCTACCCGGAATGCAAAGCATAGGAACAACCATCCCAAGGCTATTGTGGAGGTTTTCTCTAGTAGTGAGACTGCTGCTCTCACACAGACTCTGAGAGAGATGACCAACATACTGAAGCAGCTACAGTTGAACCAACAACAACGTCAGCCTCCCCCACAACAACAGTGTCAATAGTTGGTTCCTCAAAGAGTGTGCAAAATATATGTCTGCTATACTCATTACACTAATGAGTGTCCATAGCTCCAACAAGAAGACAACACCTTGGCAGCTACTCATAATTTCTATGATCGCCCAAATCAAGGATACTATCAACAAGGCGGCAATTATAACCAAGGTGGGAACTACAATCAAGGTTGGCAAGACAACTCCAACCAAGGATGGAGAGACAATTCTAACCATGGGTGGAGAGATAATTCCAATCAATGATGGAGGGACAACTACAACCGAGGAGGAAGAGACAACAGTGGAAATCAGAGGTGGAACAACAACAACAACAGATAGCAGAACCAAGACCAGCCCTACAGAGCACCTCACCAATAGTCCCAAGCACCTCAGAACAACCAACAGCAGGCCCCTCAAATCACTTACCCCCCTTCTTTCTCTAATGATGAGATGCTTCGCTCTATTGCACAAGGTCAACAAGACATTCAGAATACAATTAAATCTTCTATAAATGGTCTTAGCTCCACCATACATGCTCTTATCTCCCGGATGGAATCATTAGCTACCCCCAACAATGAACCGTCAAGCTCCAGTGCACTTCTTTCTCAACCCTTACCTAACCTAAAGGGTGGAATCAATGCCATTACTTTGAGGTCTGGAACCACACTGCAAGAGAGGAGTCATGAGGAGCCAAGCTCAAAGGAAGATATCCAAGTTGATGACATTGTTGAGGTAGAGGATGTTGAAGAAGAGGAGGAAGTACAAGACATGGTTGAAGAAGAAGTAGCTCAACCAAGGGATGGAACACCAAAATAAGATGAAGTTACAAGAGAAGCAATTCCCATTCCATTTCCACACCTTTCTAGGAGACCCAGGAAGCAGATGGAGCTCGACCTCAAGATGGTGGAGATCTTCAAAAAGGTTGAGGTAACTATCCACTTTTTTGATGCCATTCGCCAGGTACCTAAATATGCAAAATTTCTAAAAGATTTATGCATGAATAAAGATAAAATACAGGATTTAGAAACTATTCCTCTAGGTAGCTCTATTTCTGCTTTAATGGGTAATATACCGGAAAAATGTAGTGATCCAGGTCCATGCATGGTTACTATTACTATAGAGGGTGTAAAATTTTATAACTGCATGTGCGATTTAGGCACGTGTGTGAGTATTATGCCATTATCTGTATATGATGCTTTGAGGCTCCCTCCCTTAAAAAGGTCGGCAGCACATTTTGTTTTGGCAGATAAAAGTATAATCTCGGTGGTAGGAATTGCTGAGGACGTGCTGGTGAGCATTAAGGGGCTAACATTTCCTATTGACTTCTATATTCTGGAGATGCCCCCTAATGATTCAGGAAGACCATCTTCCATCCTCCTTGGAAGGCCATTTCTGAAGACTTCAAGGTTCAAATTAGATGCTTTCTTAGGAACTTACTCCTTTGAGATAGACAGCTGAGCAGTGAATTTCAACCTGGATGAAGCTATGAAGCACCCTCCGAAAGATCATTCCATCTTCTAGTGCAACATCATTGATGAGACTGTAACTGCAGTTCACCAAGAAGAAGTAGAAAAGATGCACATGGAGCAAGGTGCAAGTGTGGGGAAACCCTCTGAACAAGATGAAGACACCTTGCCACCATCACTAGCTCCAGATGATCAAGTGCCTAGCAATGAGCAGAAAATAGAGCTGAAGCCCCTTCCACCCCACTTCAAGTATGCTTACTTTGAGGATAATCAGAAGCTCCCAGTTATCATTGTAAGGGAACTCACTTTCCAAGAGGAGAAGCAGCTGCTTAGTGTGCTGAGAAGACACAAGAAAGAAATTGGGTGGAGCTTGGTAGATATGGTAGGCATTAGCCCTCAAGTTTGTGAGCACCGAATATTTCTAGAAGAGGGAGCAAGGCCTATTTGTCAACCTCAAAGGCGGCTGAACCCCACCATTCTGGAGATTGTCAAGAAAGAAGTGACCAGGTTGCATGAAGCTAACATCATCTATCCAATCTCGGATAGTGAATAGGTCAGCCCAGTACAAGTGGTGCCCAAGAAGTCTGGAGTCACAACAGTGAAGAATGAGCATGGAGAGCTCCTGACAACTAGAGTGCAGAATTTCTGGAGGGTGTGCATTGATTACAGGCGCTTCAACTAGGCTACTCACAAGGATCACTACCCCCTGCCATTTATCGATCAGATGTTTGATCGCCTGTCAGGTAAATCACACTACTATTTTCTAGATGGTTACACTAGCTATTTTCAAATTCATATAGCTCCTAAAGATCAGGAGAAAACTACTTTTACATGCCCTTTTGGAATGTATGCATACAACAGGATGCCTTTTGGCTTATGTAATGCACCGGCTACTTTCCAAAGGTGCATAATGAGTATTTTCTCAGATCTTATTGAGGACTATATGGAAGTTTTCATGGATGACTTTAGTGTGTATGGTGATTCGTTTAACCTTTGCCTGGATAGTTTAGCTAGAGTATTAGACAGGTGTGTTAGTTCAAACCTTGTATTAAATTTTGAGAAATATCATTTTATGGTAAAATAATGTATTGTTCTAGGACATGTTGTTTCTGATACTGGTATTTCTGTAGATCCAACAAAGGTAGATGTGATTTCTAGTTTACCTTACACCTCCTCCGTGAGGGAAGTCCGTTCGTTCCTTGGTCATGCAGGTTTCTACCGAAGATTTATCAAGGACTTCAGTAAGGTAGCATTGCCTTTATCCATACTTCTGCAGAAGGATGTTGAGTTCGAGCCGAGTGAGGATTGCATGGAAGCGTTTGATAAGCTGAAGATTTCCTTGACTCAAGCTCCGATTGTGAGAGGGCCAGCCTGGAGCCAGCCATTTGAAATTATGTGTGACGCCTCCAACCATGCAGTAGGAGCGGCACTGGCTCAGCGCGAAGGTAAGGACCCTTTTATAATTGCTTATGCGTCTAAGACCTTAGACGCTGCTCAGTCTAATTATACTACCACTGAAAAAGAGCTTCTGGCTATTGTTTTTGCTCTGGATAAATTCCGAGCCTATTTACTTGGTACTAAAGTGGTAGTATACTCAGACCATGCAACTCTAAAATATTTATTAGCTAAAAAAGAGTCCAAACCAAGGTTAATACATTAGATATTATTGCTGCAAGAATTTGATTTAGAAATCAAAGATAGGAGTGATTCCCAGAATTTAGTGGCGGACCACTTGATTCGCCTAGAGCACATTAAGAATGACTCCACTCCTATCAATGATGCTTTTCCATTTGATAGCTTGCACGCAATATCTGAGGTAGTTCCTAGGTATGCACCTATAGCTAATTATTTAGTTAGCCATACCTTCCCTCCCAATTTTACTAAGAATCAAAGGGACAAGCTGAAATGCGAGTCCAAATATTATATATGGGATAACCTATATTTATGGAGGTATGGTACTGACCAAATAATTAGAAGGTGTGAGCCTCAATCAGAATTCCAGTCAATTTTAGAGGCCTGCCACTCTTCTGAGAGTGGTGGACATTTTGTCCCTCAAAAAACAGCTAGAAAATTTTTAGACTGTGGATTCTGGTGGCCCACTCTTTTTAAGGATGCTACTACCTTTTGTAAATCTTGCTCCCCATGCCAAAGGTTTAGAAATATATCCAAGAGGGATGAGATGCCCCAACAACTTATGCTATTCTGTGAAATTTTTTATGTTTGGGGCATTGACTTCATGGGTCCATTTCCAAACTCTAGCGGTTTCTTATACATATTGTTCGCTGTTGATTATATTTCTAAATGGGTGGACACAATTTCTACCCGTACTAATGATGCTAACGTTGTTGTCTCCTTTGTTAGAAATCATATTATTTGTCGCTTTGGATCATCACGAGCAATCGTGAGTGATCAAGGCACTCACTTTTGTAACAGGAGATTAACAGGTCTACTGAAGAAACATGGCATTGTTCACAAGGTAGCAATAGCTTACCATCCTCAGACCAACGGGCAAGCAGAGGTGTCTAACAGAGAGATAAAGCGCATCCTGGAGAAGATTGTCAAGCCTCACAATTTAGATTTTAGATATAGTTTTCTAGAGAGAGAGGCTCTCTCCTCTCTCTAGGTTTTAGGATTCCTAGTTTTATGCTTTTGAGTTGGATATTGAAAAGAGTTACTACCTCCGTTGAAGTCTTTATCATTCTAGTTTGTTTCCTATTCCTTTACTCTTTTTATTCCCCATTTACTTTGTTAATGGTTATATGGATACCTTCGATTTTGGAATTAATTAATGCAAAGATATTTTTCTATTTAATTTCATTATTTCTTGATTATTTTCAATTGAGTCCAATTATCATGTCTTCTCTTTACTCCCTTTAAATCTATGCGAAATTGGCATCCATGTCAATGGAGTAGGCTTCCAACTTGGCTTTGGAGTTGATTAATATTTAATAGGAGACCCTTGAGTTGGAAGACTCAAGAGTTAATTTTGATTGGAAGTTGTTGGCTGGCTCTCTAGCCACTAACGCTATTCCTTCCCAAGGGAGATGATTAGGACTTGTGAATAGAAGTTGGCTCCCTACTTGACTTTCCTTTATTCGTTAAGGGTTAACTAAGTAGAAACAACAACCTATTACTATTAATCTTTGGAAATCCAACAAGGATAGAACTTCCGACTAATCTTCTTCTAGCCAAGGCTTTTTATTTTAATTACATAAAACCTCTTTTTAATTTTCATTTCTTTAATTATTAATCATTTATTTTTCCATTCTTCATTCAAAAATTTCTCAGAAAATTCATAACCGATAACAAGAACACTTCCCTGCAATTCCTTGAGAGATGACCCGAGGTTTAAATACTTCGGTTACTATTTTTATTGGGTTTGCTTAAGTAACAACCAAATTTTTGTATGAAAGGATTCTTTGTTGGTTTAAAAACTATACTAGCAACGAGGGTTTATTTTGTGAATTCTTTACTAGCAAAAATCCATTCGTCAAAATGGCGCCGTTGCCGGGGAGTTGCAAACGTGTGCCTTATTATTGGTTATTGTAAATATTTGTTTTTTCATTTCTTTGTTGGTGTTTCAAGTTTTAGGAGTTTATTTTCATTGATTTTTACTAGTTTTTGTTTTTACTTGCTACTATGAATTCTCACCCCTTTGGCTATGAGTTTCGTTCAAATTATGTTGCAGGGAATGGACGCTTGATGACAAGTCATCTTAGGCTAGTTTCACAAGCCTATTTCATTAGTTTTCACTTGATTTTATGCACTTTCTTGCACAATAAGTAAGTGTTTGAGTGAGAATTTCATGCTTGTCTAGATTCAATCAAACATTAGTAATTTTATGCATTTTCATTAGATTTCTTGCAAGATTTAGTGGATAATATGAATGATGCAAGAGTTGATGATTATGCCAAGGCATTTTCATTTCTTTTTGCAACCCTGACCTTTTTACACTCCAACAAGAATAACTCGAGCTACAAAACTCCAAATGAGGTGATTCAAGTGGCATTGGAAAGTAGGAATCTAGAGCTTTCCAAGCATATATAGCACTACATGGTGGACACTAAATCTGAGGGAGAAAACTTACCCCAAAAGTGCAAAGATGAACATAGTATCAACCTGCAGTAAGGCCAACTGACCTCTTCACCTTCCAAGGAAGATAACTTGAGCTGTAGAGCTTGAAATGATGCGTTCTTAAATGCATTGGAAAGTAGATATCCAGAGCTTTCCAATGATATATAATAGTATGGGGGTGAACAACAAGTTTGGCCCTCCAAAGCAGGCGCTAAACTTTGACCTCCAAACAGCCAGCGTTCACTAAAGTGAACGTAGCATTCACTAAATTGAAAGTTTTCGGCCTTCCAAACAGCGCGACCATGCCCTCTTTGAAAGGCCATAACTTGAGTTTCAGATGTCCAATTGATGCGCTTTCACTTGCGTTGGAAAGCTGCCATTCAGAGCTTTCAAAATATATATAATAATCCATATTTCGCATGAAATTGAAGCACAAGTGATAGGCATCTTTAAGGCCCAAAAACCAACCAATGAAGGTGCACATCAAAGGGTAGCGTTCAAAATTTAGAACGCAGCGCTCCCCTTTTGCAACTTTCTCGTGACTCTTTGGCAAGGGAAGCAAGGCACAGCACAAAGCAACACAAGGAGCGCTCAAGAATTGCAACGTAGCGCTCAACCAAAGGGAGCTCCCCACGAGTAAAGCGCTCAACCAAAGGAGCAAGGCCAGCGTTCCTTTAGGCAATGTAGCATTCACTTATTGAATGCTAGGGAGGCCAACTTAACTCCAAGGCTCGCAACAAGGAAGGAACGTTCACTTGAATGAATGTAGCATTCACTTTTGTGAACGTTTTCGAAGAAGCACACACCAACAAAGGAGAATTGGCACGAGGGAAGCACATGCAAGGCTAAGTGAACGTAGCGTTCACTTTCCAAACGGAGCGCTCCCCTGGGAGTGTCACCAAGCCACTCCTGACCCATGCCATCAAGTGCCATCTTGGATCCAATTTTTCACAGACCCAAGCCACCAAATGCATCCGGATCCACTCTCATTCAAATCCAAAGCAAGCAAAGCCCATATCATCACTCAAAGACACAAGAAACAATTAGATTAGGAATTTCATTTGAATTGTAATTTGTTTTCAATTTTAATTTTATTTTTATTTTTTAAAGCCTATATAAAGGCATCAATTTTATTTCAAAAGAAAGGATTGCTCTTCTAGAGAGCAATAGGAGTAGGAGTAGGAGTAGAATAGAAAATTCTCTTTGAAACACTTTTAATTTTCTGCACTTTCAGCATTTGAGTCACATTGAATTTAGATTTCGCAATTTAAATTTATGTAATTCTCTTCTGCCACAATTTGCTTCTCTGCTACAATTTCTTCTTCTATTACAATTTCATTTCTGCAATTATACACTTCAGTTTACAATGAGCTTGAATTTAAATATTCCGTTCCATTTGCTCTCAATTTACTTTTATGCAATTTAATTCCTCTGTAATTTACATTTGAGTTTGCTGTGAGCTTGATTTACATTTCCTCTAATTTACAATTCCTGCAATTGTTCTGAGCTTTGATCTATTGCTTCATTTAATTTCCAGCACCCAGCCCCCCTTTACATTTGATGCAATTTACTTTTCTTGCTCTTTAAGCTTTTGTCCAATCTACATTCTGCTGATTTACATTTACTGTAATTTACATTCATTGTTCTTTAAGTTTCAGTCAATTTACTTTCTGCACTTTATCATTCCTGCAATTTACTTTCTGTTGCTTCAATTTCATCCAATTCACCAATGTTAGCTTGACTAAACTAATCACCCACTAAAGTTGCTTGATCCATCAATCCCTGTGGGATCGACCTCACTCTTGTGAGTTATTACTACTTGATGCGACCCGGTACACTTGCCGGTGAGTTTGTGTGGAAATCTAATTTCCACCCATCAAGTTTTTGGCTCCGTTACCAGGGATGTATTTAGATCAACAATGATTAAGTCGGTGAGAAGTCTAGATTAAGCATTTTCTTTGTTTTATTCTCTGTTTTAAGTTGATAGCAAGATGTTTGAGTTATTGCCTCACTAAGAAATTATTTTCTAAGACATGAATTTCAATCTTCATTGGTATTGTGTTTTACAAAATTTAAATGGAGTTCAACTCATCTTGTGATCAAATAAATTTTATGGGATATTACCCACCATCACCAATTTCTAATGATGGCTGGAAATATTACCAAGAATTTACAGATCCTGAACACTCCAATCCATGGAGATATATCTCAGAACCACAAGATGAGCAAAGGATTATATAGGATATTTCCCACCACCACAAAATGATCCAAGTCATTGCTTTAATGGTGGCTTGGAGTATCACCAAGAATTTATAGATTCTGAGCAACCCAATCAATGGGGATATGCTTCAGAAAATGATCAAAGAAATTTCAAGAGATATTACCCACTACCATAAGATGATTTATGTAATTTTCCTCATGGTGGATGGGAATATCAACAAGGAATGAGAGAGTATGAACAATCAAGTGTAATGAACTACTTTCCAAAGCCGCAAAGTGACTCATACTGTTATGACATTGACATAAATCATGGCTGGGAAGGGAATTTTAATGTTTCTTATTCTGTTTATCAAGAAACATCATCATTTGATTGTGCTGTCAACACATACATGGAAGATTGCTCCCTAGGGCCACAAAATGACCCATACATTGATGAATTTAACAATGATTTACATTGTGGATGGGAGGATCAAAACTAGAAAGTATTTGACAATTCATACTCTACTTATCAAAAGCCATAATCACTTGAGCAAACCTTTAATTCATTCATGCTAGATTGCCCAACCTCACCTCCCAGTTTTTTACTTGAAAAATTTTCATCATTTGATTTTGCCTCAACACAAAGCCTCCCTCAAGATCCATACAACTCATTTCACCAATCACAAAATTCATTCCATTACACAGAAAACTCATCTCAACAGTCACAAAACTCATTTCATAACTCACAAGATTCATTCTATACCACTCAAGACAACCCCACCATAACACATCTATATCCACAAAATTTTTCTCAACCTTCATCCCTTGAGCTAGCATTTGAACAATACCTACAAACATTCATAGACTCTTGGAAAGAACAAGAAACCCTCTGCAATAAGATGGATGGATATTTGGAGAAAATAAGGAAACACTAAGAACTGCTAAGCAAGAAAGGTGAAGACCAATTGGTGGATGTAAAGGAGGAAGTGGAAAGGCAAGATGAAGAGGTCCCTGTGTCGAGCAAACTTTTGATGAAGAATGAGGTGGTGGAGGTATTTGAACCTGAAGCTGCATACTCACAGAAGCCACTTGAGATGACAAAAGAACATGAAAAGTCACAACCTCCACAAACTTCCCTGAACCAAAAATTCTCAACACTTGAATCTGTGATTGAAAGATAAGAAGAGGAGATGAAGAAATCTTGGGAATATCAACAAACCTCCACCATGAAAGTGCTATTAAGTCAAATGTTGAATGCAAAGGAGGAAGTGGAAGAACAAGATAGTGAGGAAGTCAATCAAAAAAATTCACACTCAAGTGAAGCAGAGAGCTACAAAGATGAAGGGCTCATTGAACCATCAATTCAAAGGGCTCTTGATGAAGAAAACACTCCAATAATCTCACAGCAACCAAGTCTTGAATCCAAAGAAGTGAAGGCAACAAACAAGAGCACCAATCCTAATCCTGATCCAGCAAGCAAGCTCAAACAAGCCATTAACAAAAGGAAGCTTGCTGAGGAGAGACCAAGACAGGCGACACTAGCTGGTTCATCTCTCTCCTTGAGGTCATTCCTCTTAACAAACTGGAAGAAGAGGAAGAAAGTAAAGAACAACATGTCAAGCTAATGACATTAAAAGAACGCTTGTTGGGAGGCAACCCAACCTTAGGTAACATTTTATTTCTCTGCTTGGTTTATTTTCTTTCTTTGCTTTGTTTAAATTTCAATAAATTAGCATATGATTATATTCTAAGTTTGGTGTTGCGCTGCAACAATTTGTTTTCAATCCTTATGGATGATTGCACCAAATCAAAAAATGAAAGTGTCACACTAAGATTCTAAGTTTGGTGTGCCACTTATTTTCTATGCAATTCATTCAGCAGCACCACTTGTCTGCATAATCATAATGCCGTGCAATGTTATCTTTCTTCTAGTTAGAAAATTTTAGTTTTCTCTTTGTTTTAGTCATTTCCTTGTTTTTAATGCTTTCTTCTATTAACTGTTTTTGTTAATACATCACCAAGGAATCCCTATTCATGACAGATTATTGGCTTGGTGATTGTATTTAAGATATAACAGTTTCATTTAGTCTTAGTTCAAATAAAATTGACATGTGATTGCATTCTAAGTTTGGTGTTGCTATGCAACAAAATTTGCTTCCAATCTTTACTGGATACTTGCATTAATTCCAAGTGAAAGTGTCACACTAAGTTTGGTGTGCCACTCATTCTTTATGCAATGTATCATGCACACCCTCTTATTCTTGCAATCACAATGTCTTTGTTTCTTGTGCCTTGATGGTTATTTAGCTTGCTTAAACACATGTACTACTAACATTTCATTGTGTAAGACACTCATGATCCATCTTAGCCCCATCACCACTGTTCTAATTGTTGTTTGAGGATGAGCAAGCATTCTGAGTTTGGCAAGGGAAAGGGGAAGAATGGTAGGAAAATGACAACAATAAAGAAGGTGAACTACAAGGTGGTAAAGTTCCTTTTCCTCTTATTTGCTTCTGTACTTTAAAGAGCATGACTGTCTGTTATTTTCTTCTCTGTATGCATGTGTGTATGAATAAGCATAGCCTGAATTTTGATCTGTAACATGTTGCTAGGCCATTATGACTACCAATTTGAGTTTTGTGAGTTCAAAAGCAATAAAGTATCATGATCATAAACAAACAAGGCATTAAAGAAGAACTTAGCATGTGCATACAAGTATTGGAAGGCTAGTATGATTAATTATTGCTCAATTGCATTAGATTTTATTTAATTGAAGTTTTTATCTAGGACATTTTGTGAAATCTTTGGAAAGTATGAAAACCTTGAGGAAGCAATTGCAAATTAAGACAAGAAAAGAAAAAGGGAAAGAATGAGAAAGCTGAAGGCTTTGAGTACCAATGACAATTTAATTGTTAAGTAATTGTGGTATTTATGTATCAAGCAAAAAGCTTGAAAACAAAATACTTAGAGTCAAGGTTAGGCTCAAGTGCAAATGCACTCCCTCAAAGCTCAAGGCTCTGAGCATCAATGATTAGAGAGTTAAGAAAAGAAACAAATAAGCTTAAAGAAGTCCTCTAATTAAATGCTTGTGGTGCTTATGTGTCAAGTGGTAATAATGAAAACAAAGCATTTAGAGTCGTAGCTTTATTATCAACTCATGGGACAAAGCACCCAAAAGGAGAAGCTAATAAGAAAATCAAAAACTTATTTCAAGGAGGAAATATAAGGAATAGATTTCATAAATTGAGCTAGATAGAAGCATCAATCATTTATATTTCTTTTGTGATTGTGGCACGCATAGAAAACTAGCCAACCATGAACATTGAGTTGCTATTCTTCTTACCTTAGATTGTCAATCTTTATTGCATGATTTTTTTCTTTCTTGGGGACAAGCAAGGTTTAAGTTTGGTATTGTGATGACAAGTCATCTTAGGCTAGTTTCACAAGCCTATTTCATTAGTTTTCACTTGGTTTTATGCACTTTCTTGCACAATAAGTAAGTGTTTGAGTGAGAATTTCATGCTTGTCTAGATTCAATCAGACATTAGTAATTTTATGCATTTTTATTAGATTTCTTGCAAGATTTAGTTGATAATATGAATGATGCAAGAGTTGATGATTATGCCAAAGCTTTGATGTATTTTTTTGGTTGATGATAGGTGAAAAGATGAAGGAGAAGGAACAAAGAGGATTTACAACCCTGACCTCTTTACACTCCAACAAGAATAACTCCAGCTAAAAAACTCCAAATGAGGTGATTCAAGTGACATTGGAAAGTAGGAATCTAGAGCTTTCCAAGCATATATGGCACTGCATGGTGGACACTAAATCTGAGCAAGAAAACTTATCCCAAAAGTTCAAAGATGAACATAGTATCAACCTGCAGTAAGGCCAACTGACCTCTTTACCTTCCAAGGAGGATAACTTGAGCTGTAGAGCTTGGAATGATGCGCTCTCAAATGCATTGGAAAGTAGACATCCAGAAATTTCTAGCGATATATAATAGTATGGGGTGAACATCGAGTTTGGGCCTCCAAAGTAGGCGCTAAACATTGGCCTCCAAATAGCTAGCGTTCACTAAAGTGAACGTAGCGTTCACTAAATTGAATGTTTTCGGCCTTCCAAACAGCGCAACCATGCCTTCTTCAAAGGGCCATAACTTGAGTTAAAGATGTCCAATTGATGCGCTTTTAGTTGCGTTTGAAAGCTGATATTCAGAGCTTTTCAATGATATATAATAATCCATATTTGGCATGAAATTGAAGTACAAGTGATAGGCATCTTTAACGCCCAAAAACCAACCAAGGAAGGTGCACATCAAAGGGTAGCGTTCAAAATTTAGAACGCAGCGCTCCCTTTTTACAACTTTCTCGTGACTCTTTGGCAAGGGAAGCAAGGCACAGCACAAAGCAACACAAGCAGCGCTCAAGAATTGCAATGTAGCGCTCAACCAAAGGGAGCGCCCCACGAGTAAAGCGCTCAACCAAAGGAGCAAGGCCAGCGTTCCTTTAGGCAACGTAGCGTTCACTTATTGAATGCTATGGAGGCCAACTTCACACCAAGGTGTGCAACAAGGATGGAACGTTCACTTGAATGAACGTAGCATTCACTTTTGTGAACGTTTTCGAAGAAGCACACACCAATAAAGGAGAATTGGCTCGAGGGAAGCACATGCAAGGCTAAGTGAACGTAGCATTCACTTTCCAAATGGAGCACTCCCCTGGGAGTGTCACCAAGCCACTCCTGACCCATGCCATCAAGTGCCATCTTGGATCCAATTCTTCACAGACCCAAGCCACCAAATGCATCTGGATCCACTCTCATTCAGATCCAAAGCAAGCAAAGCCCATATCATCACTCAAAGGCACAAGAAACAATTAGATTTGGAATTTCATTTGAATTGTAATTTGTTTTCAATTTCATTTTCATTTTCATTTTGTAAAGCCTATATAAAGGTATCAATTTCATTTCAAAAGAAAGGCTGGCTCTGCTAGAGAGCAATAGGAGTAGGAGTAGGAGTAGAATAGAAAATTCTCTTTGAAACACTTTTAATTTTCTGCACTTTCATCATTTGAGTCACATTGAATTCAGATTTTGCAATTTAAATTTCTGCAATTCTCTTCTGCTACAATTTGCTTCTCTGCTACAATTTCCTCTTCTACTACAATTTCCTTTTTGCAATTATACACTCCAGTTTACATTGAGCTTGAATTTAAATCTTCCGTTCCATTTGCTCTCAATTTACTTTTATTCAATTTAATTCCTCTGCAATTTACATTTGAGTTTGCTGTGAGCTTGATTTACATTTCCTGCAATTTACAATTCTTGCAATTGTTATGAGCTTTAATCTATTGTTTCATTTAATTTCCAGCACCCAGCCCCCCTTTACATTTGATG
This sequence comes from Arachis ipaensis, assembly GCF_059453495.1. Taxonomy (NCBI): domain Eukaryota; kingdom Viridiplantae; phylum Streptophyta; class Magnoliopsida; order Fabales; family Fabaceae; genus Arachis; species Arachis ipaensis. Next base: position 61,981,127 of record NC_142437.1, on the reverse strand, counting down.
CAATTTACTTTTCTTGCTCTTTAAGCTTTTGTCCAATCTACATTCTACTGATTTACATTTACTGCAATTTACATTCCTTGTTCTTTAAGTTTTAGTCAATTTACTTTCTGTACTTTATCATTCCTGCAATTTACTTTCTGTTGCTTCAATTTCATCCAATTCACCAATGTTAGCTTGACTAAACTAATCACCCACTAAAGTTGTTTGATCCATCAATCCTTGTGGGATGGACCTCACTCTTGTGAGTTATTACTACTTGATGCGACCCGGTACACTTGCCGGTGAGTTTGTGTGGAAATCTAATTTCCACCCATCAATGCTATAATGAGAACATGCATCATGGTTGGAACAATCAAAGATGGGAGGAGCTACAAGGATTTGATCAACCCTTTCAGCAACAACCTCCTCCAAGGTGCCATTGGCAACAACCATTCTACGATGCATCCCAAGACAATAGTTATGATGGACCCTTTTGTGACAACCAACCTCCACCAAATTACTATGGTCAAGAGCCACTCCAGGGTGCGTACCAAGATGATGGATACGGTGGACCCCCTTGTGGTTACCAACAATCTCCACCATATCAATCTAATGGATGTGGTAGTCCTTCCTATACGTGTCACCAACCACCACCACTTACCTATGGACCACCTCCTCAACATAGGTTTGAACCACCGTACTTGCAAGCCCCTTTTCACCATTCGCCTCCATATGACCCCAGTCCATATCCACCTAACCAACGACCATATGAACCATACCCAGAACTACCACCTCAATATTCACCATCTCTGTATCCTTAACAAGAAGAACCACCTTTCTATTGTAAACCCTTTCTCCAAAATAACAAATCCTCCTATCCACCCCAACCTCCACTGGATGACAACATCCTTAATGTTATTCGCCAAAGGCAAATACAGCTTCAAACCACGCTTACCTCTACTCTCACTAGTATCACCTCTGCTCTCCAAACTCTTGTATCCCGTGTGGATACATCAATCCAAGAGCAACATAATCGCAATTATGCTATTGACACGGAACAAGAGCAGCACGAGGAAGCCCAAAAGGTGGAGGACATCAAGGAGGAGTCTGATTTTGTGTTAGAGCAAGTGGAGAAAGCCGAAATTATTGAAGAAGAGGAAGTGGTTGAGAACTTGGAGATACGAAACCTCCATCGAAAAGTCCAGTCATAGAGCCTCCTTCTAAGGTATTTGATGTTGATGTTGAGGAGGGTGTACAACCTCCAATGCATATCATGGTTGAAGACTTTGCAGAGGTTGATCAAGAGATGGAGATTAAAGAAGAAGAAGCACAACCTCCCATGCCCTTGGTAAGTAATGAAGAAGAGATGGAATTGGAAGAAAGCTACCAAGAGGAAGAGGTTGAAATTGAAGAATCTTACAAAGAGGTGGAAGTTGTCAAGGAAGAGCTCAAGGGAATGGAGCTGGAAATCACCTTGCCAAAGTTGTTAGAGACCTCTCCCCCAAAGCCATCACCATCCATTCCTTCATTCAAGTGGGTAAATCTTTCATCTCTAAGCTTAATTAGCCCACTTGAATATACTTTGCTTGAGACGGATGGGCAACTTAGAGCTCTTTGTGGCTTTAAGAGTAAGAGGGAGATGGCTAGTGGTAGGAGTTGTCATGCAAGGTTCAATATGGTTGCATGCTCCAAATTGAAGTACAAGGATTGGTGTAGAGCTCGATTGAATGGGTCTAGGAAGTTGTTTGGATGTCTCAGTGAGAATTCCAATTGCTCACCACCCAAGTGGAAAAATGATGATCAACAATAAGACGGGTGCAAAAGCAAGGTTTGGGACCCCGGAATTCATTCTAGCAATCAACACTCTTGGGGCCTTGTCACTTGCTTTAACTTCCTTGAAGGTTTTATGCAACTAGTGTGGGATCCCGGAGGCTATTGGAATTACAAACACTAGTAGGGATTCCTAGATGAGTTCAAGCACAAGCCACCATGACAAGGAGCTCACCGAATGTCCAACTTAAGGACAATAACTAAAAGTGCTAGGTGGGAGACAACCGACCATGGTATAATCTTTCATTTTTATTCTTAGTTTTATTCTATTTTATTTTTATTAGTGTTCATTCATAATTTCTACATATTCATCTGCATGCCGCATTTTGCATTCTGCATAAAAAAAAAAGAGGGCAACCCACGCGTGCGGGTAGGCCACGCGTGGGCGTCGATTCCCAATTTTGCTATCCAATCCAACGAACAGAAAGTTGTGATGGAATCGTGCGGCTGGTGTGCTCCACGCACACTTCAACCCACGCGTACACGTCTAAGACGCGTGCGCGTCACCTGCAACCTGGGAAAGCCACGCGTACGCGTCAAGCACGCGCACGCGTGGATAGGACAATCGGCGTAAATGGGTGTTTGACCCAAGAGTTGTGCTGCTCTTGCGATGGATCTGTGCTAGAGGCACAAAATCATTCCACGCGCACGCGTCCCTGACGCGTGCGCGTCATTTTACTTTCAGACCACCCACGCGTACGCGTGGGCGACGCTTACGCGTCGAACGACCAACTCAGATGTCCCACGTACGCGTGAAGCACGCATGCGCATGGCGCCTCGTTTTTTAATTTCTTACTTCTTTCTTCTCTCCTTTCTCCTTCTTTCCTCCTCCTTTCTTACTTTCTTCTTCTTCAACTCTTTAACTTCTCATTCTTATTCACTTTCATTCTATTTTACTTAATTCATTTGCATACTTTCATTCATTGCATTTAAATTTTGTGCATATTTTTATTTTCTTCTCTAAGTTGTTATTTTACCATTGGTGTTAAACAGTTCTTATTCAACTGATTGCATCTCTTTTACATCCTGATTACTTCGTGCCTTGTTTTATATTGTTGGGCGATATTAATTATCTGTCAATGCCAATCTTTTATGATACCTATATTCCTTTTGCATTGACATGAATTTATATTGTCTTTCATTATCCACCGTCTCTTCCCCTTTGTTGCAATATTTGCACTATTGATTTGCCACATGCTTCTACTATTTTCTCACTTAAATGTTGTAGCTACCATGTACTTGAAACCCTCATTATTTGGCATTAACCCAACCATATTTTATTTGTTTTTTATCTTTATTTCTAGGTTACTTTTCTTCTTTTTTCTTCTTCTTTTAGGATGGCCACCGAAGAAGGGAAAGGAAAAGCTTCTAAATGGGGCATAGACAAGTCCATCTGCACATCCTTTGAAGAAACGCATCAGTTGGAGCAATGATGACAAGTCATCCTAGCCTATTTTAACTAGTCTTTTTCTTTTAGTTTCATTAGAATTATCCACTTTCTTGAGCTACAAACAAGCTAATTGAGTAGATTTTCATGTTTCCCTTGATTGAATCAACCATGTATGAATTCATGCCATTTCATGAGGTTTTATACTATAATTGTTGCATATTATGATAGAATGAATATCTCATGATTATGAGCATAGCTTTGATGTGTTTGGTTGATTAATGATAGGTGAAGAAAGCTTGGAGAAAGGTTGAAGCAAGAAGGAATAGCTAGGAGTAAAGAGAAGACAATGGAATAAGTGAAATTGAACCAGGAAGCAAGAAGCTGGACCTAAAGTTAGCACCAAACTTTTGCACAAACTTTTGGTTGAAAAGTTAGCCCCAACGTTAGCCCCCTAACTTGGAGGCTAACGTTGGAACTTGAAAATTCTCCCCTGGGCTCCAAAAGTTTGCGCCAACGTTAGCCCCCTAACTTTGAGGCTAACGTTGGCACATGAATTTCTCCCCTGGGCACCAAAAGTTTGCGCCAACGTTAGCCCCCTAACTTTGAGGCTAACGTTGGCATGAGAAACTCCTCCCTGGCCACCTAACGTTTGCGCCAACGTTAGACCCCTAACTTGGAGGCTAACGTTGGCACATGAAAATACAAGGGAGAGGAGCAAAAGTTTGCGCCAACGTTAGACCCCTAACTTGGAGGCTAACGTTGGCGCATGAGTGCACTAGAAAGGGCCAACGTTGGAGCCAAAGTTAGACCCCTAACTTTGGCACCAACGTTGGTATCAGCAAATTGTGCTAGCTGATATGAAAAGTTGGAGCCAAAGTTAGACCCCTAACTTTGGCTCAAACTTTTGGTCCAACTTTTGCAAAACTCCGAACCGGTTCAATTGGTTCACTTTGGTTCTTCTCCAAACTTCAAGAGCAATCAACCAAGGCCTCTTTCAACCCAATTCCACCAAGAGCAAAGGCCCAACTCAAGGCTTGAAGATCATTTGAAGAAAGTGTATAAATAGGATAGAATTCAAGTTCTGCAGGGAGCTTTTTCTGGAAGAGTTTTTCTTTTGAATTTTCATAGCTTTTGGCATAGAGTGATCTTTAATTTCTTTGTTTTCATTGCTTTCAATTTCAATTACACTTGTCTTGGATCTTGGATTGGAGAATTGAAGAAATTCTGTTTCAATCTCAATCTTGGATCTCTCTGTTTCTTGATTGTTAATTGAATTTCATTTCCGGTTATTTGCTCTTCATCTATTCTCTTTGCAATTTACAATTCCCTTGCAATTGTTTTTATTGGATCTAGGAAGGTATTGAGATCTAGACTGAGTATTCTAGTCTCTGGGTCCTGAGATCCAAATCTCCAATTTACATTCTGTTTCTTGCTTTCCATGTTTATTTACTTTTCTGCTATAAGATCCGATCCAATCCCAATTCCCTTTTACTCTTCTGTTTGATGCAATTTAATTTTTCCTTGTTTAATTTCTGCAAATCCACGTCCCAATCCCCTTTACATTTCAAGCAATTTACATTCCTTGCACTTTAAGATTCCGCAATTTACATTTCTTGCACTCTAAGTTTCTACCATTTAATTTCTTGTTCCTTAAGATTCAACAATTTAATTTCCTGCTCTCTTTACTTTCATGCAATTTACATTCTGCAAATCACAAATCATCCAACCAACACTCGATTCGCTTGACTAAATCAACCACTAAACTAAAATTGCTCAATCCTTCAATCCCTGTGGGATCGACCTCAATCCCGTGAGTTTTTATTACTTGATGCGACCCGGTACACTTGCCGGTTAGATTTGTGTGTTTTGGGAGAAATTAATTTTTCACCAAAATACTCATCAAGCAACCCATCCCCTTGCGCATCTTAGCATATGGTGCAGAATTTATAACCCACAAACTAACCGGCAAGTGCACCGGGTCGTACCAAGTAATACCTCAGGTGAGTGAGGGTCGATCCCACGAGGATTGATGGACTAAGCAACAATGGTTAAGTGATTTACTTAGTTAGACAAGCAGAAAATGGTGTTTGAGAGTTCAAAAGTATTAAACAGTAAATTCAGAATATCAGAAAAGCAAGCAGTAAACAAGATGTGAATAATATATGGAGAAACAGTTAAGGCTTTAGAGATATCTATTTTCCAGATTTACTTTTCTTACTAACCATGTTAATCATGAAAGATTCAAGTCATGGCAAACTATATATGACTAAGCCCTAATTCCTTAGACCTTCTTAGTCTACTTTAACTTTCATCAACTGCCAATTCCTTGGTCACTTAATTCCAATTAGAGAATGAAGTTCAATTCTAGTTTATGTGCCATAGAAACTCTAATTACCCAAATATAAAAGGATTATATATCACGTATCCTTTTAAGTCCAGATAATTAGAAATTTAGGAGAAATTGTTTTCAAGCTGTTGTTCAAGTAAAGAGCTTTTCCAAGTTATACAAGAACTCAATTAGAATAAGGGTCATACTTCCGTTCCACCCAAAATTCATAAGATAAAGAACGAAAACACTTTTTGAATTATAAATCAGTACATGAATTAAAATAGAAAAATAACAGTATCAATCCATAGAATAGACAGAGTTCCTAACCTTAACAGTGGAGGTTTAGTTGCTCATGGAAAAGAGTGAAAACTAGGATTTTGGTAAACTGTAAATTGGGCTGAGGTGGTATTATGTGGAATCCCCAGAAGAGAAGTTTCTTTTCTCTTTTATATCTAATCCTAATTAATTTAAAATCTATTTTCTAAAACTAATATAATATTTTTTCCTATTTATAAAAATTAAAGTTTAAATCAGAATTAATTTTAGCAATCAGCGTTTTCTGCACGTGGTGCATGTCACGCGTACGCGTCGATGGTCTTCTTCGCGTGTCACGCGTACGCGTCAGGTACGGGCACGTGTCGCTGTGGAAATCTCCAAATCACGCACACGCGTCAGGTACGCGCACGTGTCGCTCCTTCTATTTGTGCTCCTTCTATTTGTGCAAGCTTCCTTTCCATCCTCTAAGCCATTCCTGCCCTATATAGTGTTCTTCTCTTTTTCTGCAGAAACTCTATCAAATCCAACCAAATGCTACCTAAAATAAACAGAATTGCACATGACTCAAAGTAGCATTCATAGTGGTTAAAAGATAATTAATTCTTGATTAAACTCAATCAAATTAAATGCAAATTCACTAGAAAAAGATAGGAGAGATGCTCACGCATCAGCATGCACCAAGGACGGTGCAATCTTTAAGTGTGAGGAGGTCGATACCGACTTCTGTGGGTTGGTTATTTCTTACTTCAACACCAATGTTCAATTTTCCTTGTAAATTAGTTATTGCATTCGCATGTTTGATTGCATGTTTGTTTGTTTTTGTGCATTTAGCTACTACTTGGTTGAAGTAACATTTCTTTTTCTATGAAACTTTATAATATTTCACTAATTTAAATTGAAAATTTGTGTTAAACTTGTTTGAAGATTATAAATTGGAACATAGGTTTATAGCTGAGAACACACAACCTATGAGATTTTGAGCTTAACTACATGGTTACATTATTTAATCATAATATTTTATTCTTGTGTGTTTCCTTCTCTATGATTGCAATCTATATTTTGTTCCATTCTATATGTCCATTGTTTAGTGTATCTACATGCTTGCATATGATTGAGGCCATCATTTGTTATTAGCTCACTTATCCCAAATAGCCTACCCTTTCAATTACCTTTGTTTGTCACCTTGAGCCTTTCAATCCCCTTTTGTTCTATATTTTACCACATCACTAGCCTTAAGCAGAAAAATAATTAATTACCAGATTTGAATATTTGGTTAGCTTAAGATAGAGATTGTGTATCAATTAAGTGTGGAAAACTGTGGGAACTTGGGTTGATGGAAGTGTGCAGTGTTTCATTGACAAAATATTGGGAATTTGGGTGCCTACTCATATGAGACCAGAGAAATTAAAATACCATGTGCATTGATATGTTATGTTTATTTTTATTTCAAAAAAAAAGACAAAGAGAAAATATTCAAATAAATAAGTAAATAAATAAATAAGGGGACAAAATTACCCCAATGCTAAGTTGAATAAAAGATCAATGTATAGGTGATGAAATTGAAGAAAACTTTGGATACATGAGTATGTGAAATATGCAAAAGTGGAAATTATGGGTAGCTAGGCATAAATTGGAATTACATAGAGTGTGTAATGTTAGGTGAGAGCTCAGGTTAGTCAAAGATTCATATTATAGCTCACTTGGCCATACATATATCCTCTCCCTTACCTTATCCCCATTACAACCTTGAAAAGACTTCATGGTATTTGCATTGGTATATTAAATTTTGTTGATTGGTTGGATGAAGAACAAAGTTTTAGAAAGCATGATTAGAGAAGAGTAGAGTGATTAACCCTAGATACTTGAGAGATTAGAGTGCATATACATCTTAGAATTAATCAAACACGGATCAAAGAGAAATAGTAATACTTTTATTAATTCATAGGACTCAGTAGGGCTCCTCCTCTAAACCTAGGAGGTTTAGAGACTCATACTGAAAGGAAATACAAAGTAAAACTCAAAAAAATGCTGAATAGTATGCGTGTTGCTCGAATGATTATGTAAAATACATTTTAAACACTAAAGAGATGAGTAGTAAGGGTAAAACAGTCTATTTAGTGCTATTATCCACTTCTGGGGCCCACTTGGTGAGTGTTTAGGCTGAGATTTAATGAGATCCACATGCTATGAGGTCTCTAGAGTGTGAAACGCTGGCTAGGGTGTCCTCTCTAAGCATTTGGATGCTGCTCTCTGCTCTTTGGGTGCTGGACGCCTGGAAGGGGGCAGGAAGCTAGCATTGAACGCCAGTTTTGGGCCTTCTAATCCGAAGCAAAGTGATTCACCCAGAAACTGTCTCTCAACAATTTTCCTCCGGCAAGTGCACCGGATTGTCGTCAAGTAAAAACTCACTATAGAGTGAGGTCGAATCCCACATGGATTTGGTTGGTTGATCAACGTTAATTGGAGAATTGTTCTAGTTGAGCAAAATCGGATTTAAATTGGGATTGCAGAAAGTAAAATTGGCGGGAAACGTAATTTCAAAGAATTAACCAACAGGAACTAAATTGCGAGAAATTAAATGACAGAATCTTAAATTGCAAGAAATTAAATGGGAATGGGTGTTTAACATAAAATTAAAGAGCAGAAAGTAAAATAGAATGGGTAGATCAGAGACGGGGATTCACTGGGTTTCAGGAGATATTGAATTCTCTGGATCAAATCATTTTCACCTCTTCCTCAATCAATGCATTCATTGATCTCCTTGGCAATCTTAGGTGATTAGATCCCAATTCCTTGGCAATCTAATCTCTCTAAGCATGAACAATTGCCCAATTCCTTGATTTAAATGCTCATGGGAAGAGATGAAGTTTGGTCACTAATTATACCACACAAATTCATAGATCAAAGTATTGGTAGGATTACATGTCACTATATCCATCTAAACCCCAATCTACTCCAATGTGAGAAAGCATTTCTAGCATGATGTCCTCATTCCTCTTCCAAGGTTCCGAGGAGATCCAATTATGAATAGCTTCTTTCCTAAGATAACTATCCAATTTGATGAAGAACGAAAGTTTTCTAGGAAAATCAAGAGAAAAGAAAGAAGAAGAATAATGAAAATTAATATTGATCCATTGAATTACAACAGAGCTCCCTAACCCAATGAAAGGGGTTTAGTTGTTCATAGCTCTCAAAATGGAAAATGGAATTGAAAGATACATTCTAAAAAATTAAAATGAACAGAAAAGTAAAAGTGCCGTCAAAATTTTCCTGATCCTCTCTAACTTAAATTCTAAGCTATTTATACACTTTCTTCCATTGATCTTCAATATCTGAATTGGGCTTTCGGCCTTGATGGAATTGGGTTGAGATGGCTCCCATTGGTTTCCCTTGTTGTTTAGAAGAGATCTAGTTTGAATTACAAGTTCTGATGCTTCAAGTTGGAGTCAACATTTGATGGCCAATGTTGACTCAAATGCCCTTCTTAAAAACCAGATAAATCTTCTGTCATTGGCGTTTGACTCAACGTTGGAGGGCCAACGTTCTGCTACCCACGCGTACGTGTGCCTTGCGCGTTTGCGCCCATGGGTCAAAATGCTCATCCACGCGTGCGCATGCTGTACGCATACGCATGGATGCAAAAATCCCATTTTCCGGTTTTAAAAACATGTAGAAGAGCGTTGGCCTTAGCGTTAGACTGGCAACGTTCCCTCCAACGTTGGCCAATCCACGTGTGCGCGTGCTTCACGCTTACGCATGAATTGCCATTTTTCCTATCGACGCGTACGCGTCACTGATGCGTACGCGTGGATTCAAGTTTTTCAATTCCAAATTCTGGGCTTGGCATCGCGGACGTTGGAGGCAGCGTTTGAGGTAACGTTGGACCTCCAACTTTCGTTTGGTGATGCATACGTGTGACCCACGCGTACTGGTGCATGAAATCGTGATCGTTCATTCTTTGGTAACGGCGCCAAAAACTTAATACGCACATTCATAATCTTAGTTCTTTGTCACAACTTCGCACAACTAACTAGCAAGTGCACTGGGTCGTCCAAATAATAAACCTTACGTGAGTAAAGGTCGATCCCACGGAGATTGTCGGTTTGAAGCAAGCTATGATCACCTTGTAAATCTCAGTCAGGCAGATTCAATTGGTTATGGAGATTTGATAATAAAAATATAATTAAAACATAAAATAGGATAGAAATACTTATGTAATTCATCGGTGAGAATTTCAGATAAGCGTATGGAGATGCATTTATTCCTTCTGAACTTCTGCTTTCCTACTGCTTTCATCCAATCATTCATACTCCTTTCCATGGCAAGCTGTATGTTGGGCATCACCGTTGTCAATGGCTACATCCCGTCCTCTCAGTGAAAATGGTCCAAAATGCGCTATCACCGCACGGCTAATCATCTGTCGGTTTTCAATCCTGCTGGAATAGGATTCAGTAATCCTTTTGTGTCTGTCATTACGCCCAGCACTCGCGAGTTTGAAGCTCGTCACAGCCATCCCTTCCCAGATCCTACTCAGAATACCACAGACAAGGTTTAGACTTTCCGGATCTCAAGAATGGCCGCCAATAATTCTAGCCTATACCATGAAGACTCTGATCGTAGATCAGAAGACTAAGAGATACACATTCAAGCTTGTTTACATTTATAACGGAAGTGTTTGTCAGGCACGCGTTCATAAGTGAGAATGATGATGAGCGTCACATAATCATCACATTCATCATGTTCTTGTGTGCGAATGAATATCTTCGAGAAGAAATAGGCTTGAATTGAATAGAGAAACAATAGTACTTTGCATTAATTCATGAGGAACAATAGAGCTCTGACCGCTGTCACAGAAGCACCCAAAGATGTATTGGTAAAGATTCTCTTCAAGAAAACCGCGTTGTAAGTATAGCTCTACCAACAATAATCTTCGGGGGTCAAATTTAGAAGAGGGATTTGGTTGTCACAAGTTCAACCCTAATAGAATTAACCGAAGTATTCAAACCTCGGGTCGTCTCATAAGGAATGGGCAATCATGTGCTTTGACATTGGTTAGAAATCCGGGGTTGTGAGTTATAAGCATGAAAATAAATGGGAATCTTAACAAACAAGTAATCTTAAAATGCAACAATTAATTCAATCAACTAAACAAAACATAAACACCTTAAATGAATAAACAACATTCCACTTAATTCTATTGTGACCCAAACAAGAAACTACAGCTAAAGCAATTGGTTGGGAAAGTTGATTTTCAAGTATGAATAATAAAGGTAACTCTTGGCTAGGCTCGGGAATTGGGATCACCATCCTTGTCTAACAACTATACCTTGACAATTATAAGGAACCAAGCTCATTAAGTCTACTCTCAAGTCTTAAGTACGTGATATCTACTCCTAGACTTGAAGTACGTCAAATGGCCCTGATCACATCAACCCATAAGTCCCAACCTACCTACTAATTAGATTAGTAGTGGGTTGGTGTCAATGAGTATCAAATTAACCACCTAGGGCTCCCAAATCATCAAATCCATTAGACCCAATGACTCAAGTTTACCCAATTTCCTTGACCTAGGCCAAGAGTGAAAAAGAACTACTCTATGATCAAAGTAAATAATTCATCAAACACTTGGTAAGCATTAACAAAAGACATGTTCAAATTAGCAATTAAATTGAGTTCTACAAATACTCAATAACAATTATCAACATGCAATCATCCAAACAATAAAGCTAAGCATAGAAATCATCAATGTAACATCAACAAGTCAAGATTCACAACATTCATGAAATGGGTATAAAATGAGAATTGACAAGAATTCATAAACTATCACAAGATATAAGCAAAATTGTAACAAGAAATTCAAATTGAACAATTAAAGCTAGTAATTAACAAGATCCAAATCACAAATCAACAAGGGAAGATCAAATTAAAACTAGATCTAGAGAGGAACAAGGGTTTCTCTCTCTAGAATAACCAAAGAACCAAAAACTAACTAAAAATTATGTCCTAGTGTAAAATGAGTGATCCCCCTTTTCCCCTAGCACCCTTGGGTCTTTTTCCATGCAGAAGCAGCTTGAAATTGGGTCTTTTTCCACGCGTGCGCGCCATGCGTGCGTGCGCGCCGGTTGCTCTTGCGACTTACGTGTGCGCGCTACGTGCGGGTGTGCATCGATAAGATTCTCCTGATTCGTGCAGATGCGTCCATCCTCGCGCGCCGCTTCCAGCCAATCCCATCCACGCGTGCACGTGAAGTGCGCGAGCGCGCCGATGCTGCTTTTCCAAAGATCTCAATTCTTCATGTTCCTCCCTTCTGTACATGCTTTCTCCCTCTCTTCTAAATCATTCCTACCCTATAATTCCTGAAATTACTCAACAAATACATCACGGCATCGAATGGCAATAGAAGAGGATTAAAATATGGCAATTTTAAGGCAAAATAAGCATGTTTTACATCATAGAGCAATATTGGGAAGTGAACACAAAACCATGCATTTCTTGCGAATAAGTGTGAGAAATGTTGATAAAATCACCCAAAATAAGCACAAGATAAGCCACAAAATTGGGGTTTATCAAGCTCCACACCTTAATCTATGGTGTGTAGAAACTCTACCGTTGAAAATACATAAGTGATGAAGGTCCAGGCATGGCCGCATGGCCAGCCCCCTAAACGTGATCAATATGATCTAAAGATGAACAAAAGATGTACAAAAGATGTACCAAAGATTTACAAAAGATCTCTAACACAATAGTAAAAAGTTCTATTTATACTAAACGAGTTACTAGGGTTACAAAAATAAGTAAATGATGCAGAAATCCACTTCCAGGCCCACTTGGTGTGTGCTTGGGCTGAGCATTGAAGCTTTCACGTGTAGAGGTCTTCCTTGGAGTTAAACGCCAGTTTGTAACCTGTTTCTGGTGTTTAACTCTGCTTTGCAACCTGTTTCTGGCGTTTAACTCCAGAATAGGGCAGAAAGCTAGCGTTGAACGCCAGTTTGTGTCATCTAATCTCGGGCAAAGTATGGACTATTATATATTTCTGGAAAGCCTTGAATGTCTACTTTCCAATGCAATTGAGAGTGCGCCATTTGGGTTTCTGTAGCTCCAGAAAATCTATTTTGAGTGCAGGGAGGTCAGAATCCAACAGCATCTGCAGTCCTTCTTCAGCCTCTGAATCTGATTTTTGCTCAAGTCCCTCAATTTCAGCCAGAAAATACCTGAAAACATAGAAAAACACACAAACTCATAGTAAAGTCCAGAAATGTGATTTTTATTTAAAAAATAATAAAAATATACTAAAAACTAATCAAATCATACTAAAAACTATGTAAAAATAATGCCAAAAAGCGTATAAATTATCCGCTCATCACAACACCAAACTTAAATTGTTGCTTGTCTCCAAGCAACTGAAAATCAAATAGGATAAAAAGAAGAGAATATAATATAAATTCCAAATATCAATGAAACTTAGCTCCAATCAGATGAGCGGAACTAGTAGCTTTTTTGCCTCTGAACAGTTTTGGCATCTCACTTAATTCATTGAAGTTCAGAATGATTGGCATCTATAGGAACTTAGAATTTAGATAGTGTTATTGATTCTCCTAGTTCAGTATGTTGATTCTTGAACACAGCTACTTTATGAATCTTGGCCGTGGCCCTAAGCACTTTGTTTTCCAGTATTACCACCGGATACATAAATGCCACAGACACATAACTGGGTGAACCTTTTCAGATTGTGACTCAGCTTTGCTAGAGTCCCCAGTTAGAGTTGTCCAGGGTTCTTAAGCACACTCTTTTTTTTTCTTTGGACCTCGACTTTAACCGCTCAGTCTCAAGTTTTCACTTGACACCTTCACGCCACAAGCATATGGTTAGGGACAGCTTGGTTTAGCCGCTTAGGCCAGGATTTTATTCCTTTAAGCCCTCCTATCCACTGATGCTCAAAGCCTTGGATCCTTTTTATTACCCTTGCCTTTTGGTTTTAAGGGCTATTGGCTTTTTGCTCTTGCCTTTTGGTTTAAAGAGATTTTGGCTTTTTCTGCTTGCTTTTTCTCTCTTTTTTTTCCTTTTTTTTGCCATTTTTCTTTTCTTCTTCTTTTTCTTTCGCAAGCTTTTGTATTCACTGCTTTTTCTTGCTTCAAGAATCATTTTTATGATTTTTCAGATCATCAAATAACATTTCTCCTTTTTCATCATTCTTTCAAGAGCCAACAATTTTAACATTCATAAACAACAAATTCAAAAGACATATGCACTGTTCAAGCATTCATTCAAAAAAACAAAAAGTATTGCCACCACATCAAAATAATTAAACTAATTTCAAGGATGAATTCGAAATCATGTACTTCTTGTTCTTTTGTGATTAAAAGCATTTTTCATTTAAGAGAGGTGATGGATTCATAGGATATTCATAGCTTTAAGACATAGACACTTAAACACTAATGATCATATAGTAAAGACACAAACATAAATAAAACATAAGGCTCAAAAACCGAAAAACAGGAAAATAAGAACAAGGAGATTAAGGAACAAGTCCACCTTAGTGAGGGTGGCGTCTTCTTCCTCTTGAAGAACCAATGGTGTTCTTGAGCTCCTCTATGTCTCTTCCTTGTCTTTGTTGCTCCTCCCTCATAGCTCTTTGATCTTCTCTAATCTCATGGAGAATGATGGAGTGCTCTTAGTGTTCCATCCTTAGTTGTCCCATGTTGGAACTTAATTCTCCTAGGGAGGTGTTGATTTGCTCCCAATAGTTTTGTGGAGGGAAGTGCATCCCTTGAGGCATCTCAAGGATTTTATGGTGAGGAATTTCCTCATGCTCTTGTTGAGGTCCATGATCTCTTGTTTACTCCATCCTTTTCTTAGTGATGGGCTTGTCCTCATCAATGAGGATATCTCCCTCTATGTCAAATCCAGCCGAATTGCAGAGGTGGCAAATGAGGTGAGGAAAGTCTAACCTTGCCAAAGTGGAGGACTTGTCAGCCACCTTGTAGAGTTCTTGAGGTATAATCTCATGAACTTCCACTTCCTCCCCAATCATGATACTATGGATCATGATGGCCCGGTCTACAGTAACTTCAGACCGGTTGCTAGTAGGAATAATTGAGCGTTGAATGAACTCCAACCATCCTCTAGCTACATGCTTAAGATCCGGTCTTCTCAATTGAACCGGCCTGCCTCTTGAGTCAACTTTCCATTGAGCTCCTTCCACACGTATGTCCATGAGGACTTAGTCCAACCTTTGATCAAAGTTGACCCTTCTAGTGTAGGGGCGTGCATTTTCTTGCATCATTGGCAAGTTGAACGCCAACCTTACATTTTCCGGACTGAAATCTAAGTATTTTCCTCGAACCATTGTAAGCCAATTATTTGGATTCGGGTTCCTACTTTGATCATGGTTCTTAGTGATCCATGCGTTTGCATAGAACTGTTGAACCATTAAGATCCCGACTTGTTGAATAGGATTAGAGAGAACTTCCCATCCTCTTCTTCTAATCTCTTGTTAGATCTCTGGATATTCGCTCTTTTTGAGCATAAAAGGGACCTCAGGGATCACCTTTTTCTTGGCCACAACTTCATAGAAGTGGTCTTGATAGACCTTTGAGATGAATCTCTCCATCTCCCATGACTCAGAGGTAGAAGCAATTGCCTTCCCTTTCCTCTTCCTTGAGGTTTCTCTGGCCTTAGGTGCCATTAATGGTTATGGAAAAACAAAAAGCAATGCTTTTACCACACCAAACTTAAAAGGTTTGCTCATCCCCGAGCAAAAGAAGAAAGGAAGTAGTAGAAGAAAAAAAATGGAGAAGATGGAGGGAGAGGGTGTATTCGGTCAAGGGGGAGAAGTGGTGGTTGTAATGTGTGAAAATGGAGTAGTGTTGTGGGGTTTATATAGGGGTGGGGGGAAGGGTAGGTTTCGGCCATTAGGGTTGGGTTTGGGAGGGAAAAGAATTTGAATTTGGAGGTAGGTGGAGTTTATGGGGAAGAGTGGATGGATGTGAGTGGTTAAGGGTATTTGGGGAAGAGATATGGAGGTGATTGGTGAAGGGTATTTGGGGAAGAGAGTTATAGAAAGGTGTGAAGAGGAGAGAAGAAGAGGTGGGGTAGGTGGGGATCCTGTGGGCTCACAGATCCAGTGGGGTCAAGGACTTAGCATCCCTGCTCCAATTAGGCGTGCAAAACGCCCTTAGAATGCATGTCTGGCGTTAAACGCCAGCTTGCTGCTTGTTTCTGGCGTTTAACGCCACTTTCATGCTCTGTTCTGGCGTTAAACGCCAGTCTGGTGCTTGTTTCTGGCGTTTAACGCCAGCTTGATGCTTCTTTCTGGCGTTAAACGCCAGCTTGATGCTTCTTACTGGCATTTTAACGCTAGTAAGCTCTTCCTCCAAGGTGAGCTATTTTTAATGCTGTTTTTCATTCTGTTTTTAATTTTTCAATAGTTTTTGTGACTTCACATGATCATCAACCTAAAGAAAACACAAAATAGCAATGGAAAAGAAAGAGATATAGTTAAATAACATTGGGTTGCCTCCCAACAAGCACTTCTTTAATGTCAATAGCTTGACAGTGAGCTCTCATGGAGCCTCACAGATGTTCAGAGCATTGTTGGGACCTCCCAACACCAAACTTAGAGTTTGGATGTGGGGGTTCAACACCAAACTTAGACTTTGGTTGTGGCCTTCCAACACCAAACCTAGAGTTTGACTGTGGGGGCTTTGGTTGACTCTGCAGTGAGAGAAGCTTTTCATGCTTCGTCTCCATGGTTACAGAAGGAGATCCTTGAGTTTTAAACACAAGGTTGTCCTCATTCAGTTGAAGGACCAACTCTCCTCTGTCCACATCAATCACAGCTTTTGCTGTGGCTAGGAAGGGTCTTCCAAGGATGATGGATTCATCCTCATCCTTCCCAGTGTCTAGGATTATAAAATCAGTAAGGATGTAAAAGCCTTCAACCTTTACTAGCACGCCCTCTACTAGTCCATAAGTCTGTTTTCTTGAGTTTTCCGCCATCTCTAATGAGATTCTGGCAGCTTGCACCTCAAAGATCCCAAGTTTCTCCATTACAGAGAGTGGCATAAGGTTAATGCCTGACCCCAGGTCACACAGAGCCTTCTCAAAGGTCATGGTGCCTATGGTACATGGTATTAAGAATTTACCAGGATCCTGTTTCTTTTGAGGTAATTTCTGCCTATCCAATGCATTCAGTTCATTGGTGAGCAAGGGAGGTTCATCTTCCCAAGTCTCATTACCAAATAATTTGGCATTCAGCTTCATGATTGCACCAAGGTACTTAACAACTTGCTCTTCATTAATGTCTTCATCCTCTTCAGAGGAAGAATACTCATCAGAGCTCACGAAGGGCAGAAGCAAGTCGAATGGAATCTCTATGGTCTCTGTATGAGCCTCAGATTCTTTCAGGTCCTCATTGAGGAACCCCTTAGTGTTCAGAGGACGTCCCATGAGGTATTCCTCATTGGGGTTCACGTTCCCCTCCTCCCTTGTAGGTTCGGCCACACCAAGTAAGGTTATGGCCTTGCACTCTCTTTTTGGATTCTCTTCTGTATTACTTGGGAGAGTACTAGGAGGAGTTTTAGTGACTCTTTTACTCAGCTGGCCCACTTGTGCCTCCAAATTTCTAATAGAGGACCTTGTTTCATTCATGAAACTTAGAGTGGCCTTAGATAGATCAGAGACTATATTTGCTAAGCTAGATGGATTTTGCTTAGAATTCTCTGTCTGTTGCTGAGATGATGATGGAAAAGGCTTGCTATTGCTAAACCTGTTTCTTCCACCATTATTAAAGCCTTGTTGAGGCTTTTGTTGATCCTTCCATGAGAAATTTGGATGATTTCTCCATGAGGGATTATAGGTATTTCCATAGGGTTTCTCCATGTAATTCACCTCTGCTATTGCAGGGTTCTCAGGATCATAAGCTTCTTCTTCAGAAGATGCCTCTTGAGTACTGTTGGATGCAGCTTGCAATCCATTCAGACTCTGAGAAATCATATTGACTTGCTGAGTCAATATTTTATTCTAAGCCAATATGGCATTCAGAGTATCAATTTCAAGAACTCCCTTCCTCTGAGGCGTCCCATTACTCACAGGATTCCTTTTAGAAGTGTACATGAACTGGTTATTTGCAACCATGTCAATGAGTTCCTGAGCTTTTGCAGGCATTTTCTTTAGGTGAATGGATCCACCTGCAGAATGGTCCAATGAAATCTTAGATAATTCAGACAGACCATCATAGAATATATCCAGGATGGTCCATTTTGAAAGCATGTCAGAAGGACACTTTTTGGTCAGCTGCTTGTATCTCTCCCAAGCTTCATAGAGGGATTCACCTTTTTTCTGTTTGAAAGTTTGAACATCCACTCTAAGCTTGCTAAGCTTTTGAGGAGGAAAGAACTTGGCTAAGAAAGCTGTGACCAGCTTATCCCAAGAGTTTAGGCTATCTTTAGGTTGAGAGTCCAACCATATTCTAGCTCTGTCTCTTACAGCAAACGGGAAAAGTATAAGCCTGTAGACCTCGGGATCAATCCCATTGGTCTTAACAGTATCACAGATTTGTAAGAATTCAGTTAAGAATTGAAAAGGATCTTCTGATGGAAGTCCATGAAACTTGTAATTTTGTTGCATCAGAGAAACTAATTGAGGCTTTAGCTCAAAATTATTTGCTCCAATGGTAGGGATTGAGATACTTCTTCCATGTAAGTTGGAATTTGGTGCAGTGAAGTCACCAAGCATCTTCCTTACATTGTTGTTGGGTTCAACCATGTCTCCTTCTTTTTCGAAAATTTCTGTCAGATTTTCTCCAGAGAGTTGAATTTTAGCT